>NW_024544053.1:0-137508 GCF_018167655.1 Microtus oregoni | reverse complement strand
CGAGTACTGAGCACCCAGCACCCTGAGCACTGAGCACCTAGCAACCCGAGCACTGAGCACGCAGCACCCTGAGTACTGAGCACCCAGCACCCAGAGCCCTGAGCACACAGCACCCTGAGTACTGAGCACCCTGAGTACTGAGCACCTAGCACCCCGAGCACTGAGCACCCAGCACCCTGAGCACTGAGCACCCTGCACCCTGAGTACTGAGCATCAAGCACCCTGAGCACTGAGCACCCAGCACCCTGAGCACTGAGCACCCAGGACCCTGAGCACTGAGCACCCAGCACCCTGAGTACTGAGCACCCAACCTACTGAGCATCGAGCACCCTGAGCACTGAGCACCCAGCATCCTGAGTACTGAGCACCGAGCACCTCGAGTACTGAGCACCCAGCACCCTGAGCACTGAGCACCCAGCACCCTGAGTACTGAGCACCGAGAACCCTGAGTACTGAGCACCCAGCACCCCGAGCACTGAGCACCCTGAGTACTGAGCACTAAGCACCCTGAGCGCTGATCACCCAGCACCCCAAGCACGGAGCACCCAGGACACCAAGCACTGAGTACTGAGCACCCAGCACCCTGAGTACTGAGCACCGAGCTCCCCGAGCACTGAGCACCCTGAGTACTGAGCACCCAGCACCCCGATCACAGAGCACACAGCACCCTCAGCACTGAGCACCCAGCACCCCGAGCCCTGAGCACCCAGCACCCTGAGTACTGAGCACCCTGAGGACTGAGCACCGATCACCCTGAGCACTGAGCACTGAGCACCCAGCACCCTGAGTACTGAGCACCCAGCACCCTGAGTACTGAGCACCCAGCACCCTGAGCACTGAGCACGCAGCACCCTGAGTACTGAGCACCCAGCACCCTGAGTACTGAGCACCCAGCACCCTGAGTACTGAGCACCCAGCACCCTGAGTACTGAGCACCCAGCACCCTGAGTACTGAGCATTGAGCACCCCGAGTACTGAGCACCCAGCACCCCGAGCACTAAGCACCCAGCACCCTGAACACTGAGCACCCAGCACCCCAAGCACTGAGCACCCAGCAACCTGAGTACTGAGCACCCAGCACCCTGAGTACTGAGCACCCAGCACCCTGAGTACTGAGCACCCAGCACCCCGAGCACTGAGCACCCAGCACCCTGAGTACTGAGCACCGAGCACCAAGAGTACTGAGCACCGAGAACCCTGAGTACTGAGCAACCAGCACCCCGAGCACTGAGCAACCTGAGTACTGAGCACTAAGCACCCTGAGCGCTGATCACCCAGCACCCCAAGCACGGAGCACCCAGGACACCAAGCACTGAGTACTGAGCACCCAGCACCCTGAGTACTGAGCACCGAGCTCCCCGAGCACTGAGCACCCTGAGTACTGAGCACCCAGCACCCCGATCACAGAGCACACAGCACCCTCAGCACTGAGCACCCAGCACCCCGAGCACTGAGCACCCAGCACCCTGAGTACTGAGCACACTGAGGACTGAGCACCGATCACCCTGAGCACTGAGCACTGAGCACCCAGCACCCTGAGTACTGAGCACCCAGCACCCTGAGTACTGAGCACCCAGCACCCTGAGCACTGAGCACGCAGCACCCTGAGTACTGAGCACCCAGCACCCTGAGTACTGAGCACCCAGCACCCTGAGTACTGAGCACCCAGCACCCTGAGTACTGAGCACCCAGCACCCTGAGTACTGAGCACTGAGCACCCCGAGTACTGAGCACCCAGCACCCCGAGCACTGAGAACACAGCACCCCGAGTACTGAGCACCCAGCACCCTGAGCACTGAGCACCTAGCAACCCGAGCACTGAGCACGCAGCACCCTGAGTACTGAGCACCCAGCACCCCGAGCCCTGAGCACACAGCACCCTGAGTACTGAGCACCCTGAGTACTGAGCACCTAGCACCCCGAGCACTGAGCACCCAGCACCCTGAGCACTGAGCACCCTGCACCCTGAGTACTGAGCATCAAGCACCCTGAGCACTGAGCACCCAGCACCCTGAGCACTGAGCACCCAGCACCCTGAGGACTGAGCACCCAGCACCCTGAGTACTGAGCACCCAACGTACTGAGCATCGAGCACCCCGAGCACTGAGCACCCAGCACCCTGAGTACTGAGCACCGAGCACCCCGAGCACTAAACACCCAGCACCCTGAACACTGAGCACCCAGCACCCCAAGCACTGAGCACCCAGCAACCTGAGTACTGAGCACCCAGCACCCTGAGTACTGAGCACCCAGCACCCTGAGTACTGAGCACCCAGCACCCCGAGCACTGAGCACCCAGCACCCTGAGTACTGAGCACCGAGCACCAAGAGTACTGAGCACCGAGCATCCTGAGCACTGAGCACCGAGCACCCCGAGCACTGAGCACCTAGCACCCTGAGTACTGAGCACCCAGAACCAAGAGTACTGAGCACCGAGCACCCCGAGCACTGAGCACCCAGCACCCTGAGTAATGAGCACCCAGCACCCCAAGTACTGAGCACCGAGCACCGTGAGTACTGAGCACCCAGCACCCTGAGTACTGAGCACCCAGCACCCTGAGCACTGAGCACAAAGCACGCTGAGTACTGAGCACTGAGCACCCTGAGTACTGAGCAACAAGGACCCTGAGCACTGAGCACCCAGCACGCTGAGTACTGAGCACCGAGCACCCTGAGTACTGAGCACCCAGCACCCTGAGCACTGAGCAGCCAGCACCCTGAGCACTGAGCACCCAGCTCCCCGAGCACTGAGCACCCAGCACCCTGAGCACTGAGCACCCAGCACCCCGAGTACTGAGCACCCAGCACCCTGAGTACTGAGCACCGAGCACCCCGAGCACTGAGCACCCAGCACCCCGAGCACTGAGAACCCAGCACCCCGAGAATTAGCACCCAGCACCCTGAGTACTGAGAACCGAGTACCCTCAGTACTGAGCACCCAGCACGCTGAGCACTGAGCACCCAGCACCCCGAGTACTGAGCAAACAGCACACCGAGCACTGAGCACCCAGCACCCCGAGAATGAGCACCCAGCACCCTGAGTACTGAGCACCCAGCACCCCGAGTACTGAGCAAACAGCACACCGAGCACTGAGCACCCAGCACCCCGAGAATGAGCACCCAGCACCCTGAGTACTGAGCACACAGCACCCTGAGTACTGAGCACCCTGAGGACTGAGCACCGATCACCCTGAGCACTGAGCACCCAGCACCCTGAGTACTGTGCACCCAGCACCCTGAGTACTGAGCACCGAGCACCCCGAGTACTGAGCACCCAGCACCCTGAGCACTGAGCACCTAGCAACCCGAGCACTGAGCACGCAGCACCCTGAGTACTGAGCACCCAGCACTCCGAGCCCTGAGCACACAGCACCCTGAGTACTGAGCACCCTGAGTACTGAGCACCTAGCACCCCGAGCACTGAGCACCCAGCACCCTGAGCACTGAGCACCCTGCACCCTGAGTACTGAGCATCAAGCACCCTGAGCACTGAGCACCCAGCACCCTGAGCACTGAGCACCCAGGACCCTGAGCACTGAGCACCCAGCACCCTGAGTACTGAGCACCCAACCTACTGAGCATCGAGCACCCCGAGCACTGAGCACCCAGAATCCTGAGTACTGAGCACCGAGCACCCCGAGTACTGAGCACCCAGCACCCTGAGCACTGAGCACCCAGCACCCTGAGTACTGAGCACTGAGAACCCTGAGTACTGAGCACCCAGCACCCCGAGCACTGAGCACCCTGAGTACTGAGCACTAAGCACCCTGAGCGCTGATCACCCAGCACCCCAAGCACGGAGCACCCAGGACACCCAGCACTTAGTACTGAGCACCCAGCACCCTGAGTACTGAGCACCGAGCTCCCCGAGCACTGAGCACCCTGAGTACTGAGCACCCAGCACCCCGATCACAGAGCACACAGCACCCTCAGCACTGAGCACCCAGCACCCCGAGCACTGAGCACAGAGCACCCTGAGTACTGAGCACACTGAGGACTGAGCACCGATCACCCTGAGCACTGAGCACCCAGCACCCTGAGTACTGAGCACCCAGCACCCTGAGTACTGAGCACCCAGCACCCTGAGCACTGAGCACGCAGCACCCTGAGTACTGAGCACCCAGCACCCTGAGTACTGAGCACCCAGCACCCTGAGTACTGAGCACCCAGCACCCTGAGTACTGAGCACTGAGAACCCCGAGTACTGAGCACCCAGCACCCCGAGCACTAAGCACCCAGCACCCTGAACACTGAGCACCCAGCACCCCAAGCACTGAGCACCCAGCAACCTGAGTACTGAGCACCCAGCACCCTGAGTACTGAGCACCCAGCACCCTGAGTACTGAGCACCCAGCACCCCGAGCACTGAGCACCCAGCACCCTGAGTACTGAGCACGGAGCACCAAGAGTACTGAGCACCGAGCATCCTGAGCACTGAGCACCGAGCACCCCGAGCACTGAGCACCTAGCACCCTGAGTACTGAGCACCCAGAACCAAGAGTACTGAGCACCGAGCACCCCGAGCACTGAGCACCCAGCACCCTGAGTAATGAGCACCCAGCACCCCGAGTACTGAGCACCGAGCACCGTGAGTACTGAGCACCCAGCACCCTGAGTACTGAGCACCCAGCACCCTGAGCACTGAGCACAAAGCACGCTGAGTACTGAGCACTGAGCACCCTGAGTACTGAGCACCAAGGACCCAGAGCACTGAGCACCCAGCACGCTGAGTACTGAGCGCTGAGCACCCTGAGTACTGAGCACCGAGCACCCTGAGAACTGAGCACCCAGCACCCTGAGCACTGAGCAGCCAGCACCCTGAGCACTGAGCACCCAGCTCCCCGAGCACTGAGCACCCAGCACCCTGAGCACTGAGCACCCAGCACCCCGAGTACTGAGCACCCAGCACCCTGAGTACTGAGCACCGAGCACCCCGAGCACTGAGCACCCTGCACCCCGAGCACTGAGAACCCAGCACCCCGAGAATTAGCACCCAGCACCCTGAGTACTGAGAACCGAGTACCCTCAGTACTGAGCACCCAGCACGCTGAGCACTGAGCACCCAGCACCCCGAGTACTGAGCAAACAGCACACCGAGCACTGAGCACCCAGCACCCCGAGAATGAGCACCCAGCACCCTGAGTACTGAGCACCCAGCACCCTGAGTACTGAGCACACTGAGGACTGAGCACCGATCACCCTGAGCACTGAGCACCCAGCACCCTCAGTACTGAGCACCCAGCACCCTGAGTACTGAGCACCGAGCACCCCGAGTACTGAGCACCCAGCACCCTGAGCACTGAGCACCTAGCAACCCGAGCACTGAGCACGCAGCACCCTGAGTACTGAGCACCCAGCACCCAGAGCCCTGAGCAAACAGCACCCTGAGTACTGAGCACCCTGAGTACTGAGCACCTAGCACCCCGAGCACTGAGCACCCAGCAACCTGAGCACTGAGCACCCTGCACCCTGAGTACTGAGCATCAAGCACCCTGAGCACTGAGCACCCAGCACCCTGAGCACTGAGCACCCAGGACCCTGAGCACTGAGCACCCAGCACCCTGAGTACTGAGCACCCAACCTACTGAGCATCGAGCACCCTGAGCACTGAGCACCCAGCATCCTGAGTACTGAGCACCGAGCACCTCGAGTACTGAGCACCCAGCACCCTGAGCACTGAGCACCCAGCACCCTGAGTACTGAGCACCGAGAACCCTGAGTACTGAGCACCCAGCACCCCGAGCACTGAGCACCCTGAGTACTGAGCACTACGCACCCTGAGCGCTGATCACCCAGCACCCCAAGCACGGAGCACCCAGGACACCAAGCACTGAGTACTGAGCACCCAGCACCCTGAGTACTGAGCACCGAGCTCCCCGAGCACTGAGCACCCTGAGTACTGAGCACCCAGCACCCCGATCACAGAGCACACAGCACCCTCAGCACTGAGCACCCAGCACCCCGAGCACTGAGCACACAGCACCCTGAGTACTGAGCACACTGAGGACTGAGCACCGATCACCCTGAGCACTGAGCACTGAGCACCCAGCACCCTGAGTACTGAGCACCCAGCACCCTGAGTAATGAGCACCCAGCACCCTGAGCACTGAGCACGCAGCACCCTGAGTACTGAGCACCCAGCAACCTGAGTACTGAGCACCCAGCACCCTGAGTACTGAGCACTCAGCACCCTGAGTACTGAGCACCCAGCACCCCGAGCACTGAGCACCCAGCACCCTGAGTACTGAGCACCGAGCACCAAGAGTACTGAGCACCGAGCATCCTAAGCACTGAGCACCGAGCACCCCGAGCACTGAGCACCTAGCACCCTGAGTACTGAGCACCCAGAACCAAGAGTACTGAGCACCGAGCACCCCGAGCACTGAGCACCCAGCACCCTGAGTAATGAGCACCCAGCACCCCGAGTACTGAGCACCGAGCACCGTGAGTACTGAGCACCCAGCACCCTGAGTACTGAGCACCCAGCACCCTGAGCACTGAGCACAAAGCACGCTGAGTACTGAGCACTGAGCACCCTGAGTACTGAGCACCAAGGACCCTGAGCACTGAGCACCCAGCACGCTGAGTACTGAGCGCTGAGCACCCTGAGTACTGAGCACCGAGCACCCTGAGTACTGAGCACACAGCACCCTGAGCACTGAGCAGCCAGCACCCTGAGCACTGAGCACCCAGCTCCAAGAGCACTGAGCACCCAGCACCCTCAGCACTGAGCACCCAGCACCCCGAGTACTGAGCACCCAGCACCCTGAGTACTGAGCACCGAGCACCCCGAGCACTGAGCACCCAGCACCCCGAGCACTGAGAACACAGCACCCCGAGAATTAGCACCCAGCACCCTGAGTACTGAGAACCGAGTACCCTCAGTACTGAGCACCCAGCACGCTGAGCACTGAGCACCCAGCACCCCGAGTACTGAGCAAACAGCACACCGAGCACTGAGCACCCAGCACCCCGAGAATGAGCACCCAGCACCCTGAGTACTGAGCACCCAGCACCCTGAGTACTGAGCACCCTGAGGACTGAGCACCGATCACGCTGAGCACTGAGCACCCAGCACCCTGAGTACAGAGCACCCAGCACCCTGAGTACTGAGCACCGAGCACCCCGAGTACTGAGCACCCAGCACCCTGAGCACTGAGCACCTAGCAACCCGAGCACTGAGCACGCAGCACCCTGAGTACTGAGCACCCAGCACCCCGAGCCCTGAGCACACAGCACCCTGAGTACTGAGCACCCTGAGTACTGAGCACCTAGCACCCCGAGCACTGAGCACCCAGCACCCTGAGCACTGAGCACCCTGCACCCTGAGTACTGAGCATCAAGCACCCTGAGCACTGAGCACCCAGCACCCTGAGCACTGAGCACCCAGCACCCTGAGGACTGAGCACCCAGCACCCTGAGTACTGAGCACCCAACGTACTGAGCATCGAGCACCCCGAGCACTGAGCACCCAGCACCATGAGTACTGAGCACCGAGCACCCCGAGCACTAAGCACCCAGCACCCTGAACACTGAGCACCCAGCACCCCAAGCACTGAGCACCCAGCAACCTGAGTACTGAGCACCCAGCACCCTGAGTACTGAGCACCCAGCACCCTGAGTACTGAGCACCCAGCACCCCGAGCACTGAGCACCCAGCACCCTGAGTACTGAGCACCGAGCACCAAGAGTACTGAGCACCGAGCATCCTGAGCACTGAGCACCGAGCACCCCGAGCACTGAGCACCTAGCACCCTGAGTACTGAGCACCCAGAACCAAGAGTACTGAGCACCGAGCACCCCGAGCACTGAGCACCCAGCACCCTGAGTAATGAGCACCCAGCACCCCGAGTACTGAGCACCGAGCACCGTGAGTACTGAGCACCCAGCACCCTGAGTACTGAGCACCCAGCACCCTGAGCACTGAGCACAAAGCACGCTGAGTACTGAGCACTGAGCACCCTGAGTACTGAGCACCAAGGACCCTGAGCACTGAGCACCCAGCACGCTGAGTACTGAGCGCTGAGCACCCTGAGTACTGAGCACCGAGCACCCTGAGTACTGAGCACCCAGCACCCTGAGCACTGAGCAGCCAGCACCCTGAGCACTGAGCACCCAGCTCCCCGAGCACTGAGCACCCAGCACCCTGAGCACTGAGCACCCAGCACCCCGAGTACTGAGCACCCAGCACCCTGAGTACTGAGCACCGAGCACCCCGAGCACTGAGCACCCAGCACCCCGAGCACTGAGAACCCAGCACCCCGAGAATTAGCACCCAGCACCCTGAGTACTGAGAACCGAGTACCCTCAGTACTGAACACCCAGCACGCTGAGCACTGAGCACCCAGCACCCCGAGTACTGAGCAAACAGCACACCGAGCACTGAGCACCCAGCACCCCGAGAATGAGCACCCAGCACCCTGAGTACTGAGCACCCAGCACCCTGAGTACTGAGCACCCTGAGGACTGAGCACCTATCACCCTGAGCACTGAGCACCCAGCACCCTGATTACTGAGCACCCAGCACCCTGAGTACTGAGCACCGAGCACCCCGATTACTGAGCACCCAGCACCCTGAGCACTGAGCACCTAGCAACCCGAGCACTGAGCACGCAGCACCCTGAGTACTGAGCACCCAGCACTCCGAGCCCTGAGCACACAGCAACCTGAGTACTGAGCACCCTGAGTACTGAGCACCTAGCACCCCGAGCACTGAGCACCCAGCACCCTGAGCACTGAGCACCCTGCACCCTGAGTACTGAGCATCAAGCACCCTGAGCACTGAGCACCCAGCACCCTGAGCACTGAGCACCCAGGACCCTGAGCACTGAGCACCCAGCACCCTGAGTACTGAGCACCCAACCTAGTGAGCATCGAGCACCCCGAGCACTGAGCACCCAGCATCCTGAGTACTGAGCACCGAGCACCCCGAGTACTGAGCACCCAGCACCCTGAGCACTGAGCACCCAGCACCCTGAGTACTGAGCACCGAGAACCCTGAGTACTGAGCACCCAGCACCCCGCGCACTGAGCACCCTGAGTACTGAGCACTAAGCACCCTGAGCGCTGATCACCCAGCACCCCAAGCACGGAGCACCCAGGACACCCAGCACTTAGTACTGAGCACCCAGCACCCTGAGTACTGAGCACCGAGCTCCCCGAGCACTGAGCACCCTGAGTACTGAGCACCCAGCACCCAGATCACAGAGCACACAGCCCCCTCAGCACTGAGCACCCAGCACCCCGAGCACTGAGCACCCAGCACCCTGAGTACTGAGCACCCAGCACCCTGAGTACTGAGCACCCAGCACCCTGAGCACTGAGCACGCAGCACCCTGAGTACTGAGCACCCAGCACCCTGAGTACTGAGCACCCAGCACCCTGAGTACTGAGCACCCAGCACCCTGAGTACTGAGCACCCAGCACCCTGAGTACTGAGCACTGAGCACCCCGAGTACTGAGCACCCAGCACCCCGAGCACTAAGCACCCAGCACCCTGAACACTGAGCACCCAGCACCCTGAGTACTGAGCACCCAGCACCCTGAGTACTGAGCACCCAGCACCCTGAGTACTGAGCACCCAGCACCCCGAGCACTGAGCACCCAGCACCCTGAGTACTGAGCACCGAGCACCAAGAGTACTGAGCACCGAGCATCCTGAGCACTGAGCACCGAGCACCCCGAGCACTGAGCACCTAGCACCCTGAGTACTGAGCACCCAGAACCAAGAGTACTGAGCACCGAGCACCCCGAGCACTGAGCACCCAGCACCCTGAGTAATGAGCACCCAGCACCCCGAGAACTGAGCACCAAGCACCGTGAGTACTGAGCACCCAGCACCCTGAGTACTGAGCACCCAGCACCCTGAGCACTGAGCACAAAGCACGCTGAGTACTGAGCACTGAGCACCCTGAGTACTGAGCACCAAGGACCCTGAGCACTGAGCACCCAGCATGCTGAGTACTGAGCGCTGAGCACCCTGAGTACTGAGCACCGAGCACCCTGAGTACTGAGCACCCAGCACCCTGAGCACTGAGCAGCCAGCACCCTGAGCACTGAGCACCCAGCTCCCCGAGCACTGAGCACCCAGCACCCTGAGCACTGAGCACCCACCACCCCGAGTACTGAGCACCCAGCACCCTGAGTACTGAGCACCGAGCACCCCGAGCACTGAGCACCCAGCACCCCGAGCACTGAGAACCCAGCACCCCGAGAATTAGCACCCAGCACCCTGAGTACTGAGAACCGAGTACCCTCAGTACTGAGCACCCAGCACGCTGAGCACTGAGCACCCAGCACCCCGAGTACTGAGCAAACAGCACACCGAGCACTGAGCACCCAGCACCCCGAGAATGATCACCCAGCACCCTGAGTACTGAGCACCCAGCACCCTGAGTACTGAGCACCCTGAGGACTGAGCACCGATCACCCTGAGCACTGAGCACCCAGCACCCTGAGTACTGTGCACCCAGCACCCTGAGTACTGAGCACCGAGCACCCCGAGTACTGAGCACCCAGCACCCTGAGCACTGAGCACCTAGCAACCCGAGCACTGAGCACGCAGCACCCTGAGTACTGAGCACCCAGCACTCCGAGCCCTGAGCACACAGCACCCTGAGTACTGAGCACCCTGAGTACTGAGCACCTAGCACCCCGAGCACTGAGCACCCAGCACACTGAGCACTGAGCACCCTGCACCCTGAGTACTGAGCATCAAGCACCCTGAGCACTGAGCACCCAGCACCCTGAGCACTGAGCACCCAGGACCCTGAGCACTGAGCACCCAGCACCCTGAGTACTGAGCACCCAACCTACTGAGCATCGAGCACCCCGAGCACTGAGCACCCAGAATCCTGAGTACTGAGCACCGAGCACCCCGAGTACTGAGCACCCAGCACCCTGAGCACTGAGCACCCAGCACCCTGAGTACTGAGCACTGAGAACCCTGAGTACTGAGCACCCAGCACCCCGAGCACTGAGCACCCTGAGTACTGAGCACTAAGCACCCTGAGCGCTGATCACCCAGCACCTCAAGCACGGAGCACCCAGGACACCCAGCACTTAGTACTGAGCACCCAGCACCCTGAGTACTGAGCACCGAGCTCCCCGAGCACTGAGCACCCTGAGTACTGAGCACCCAGCACCCCGATCACAGAGCACACAGCACCCTCAGCACTGAGCACCCAGCACCCCGAGCACTGAGCACCCAGCACCCTGAGTACTGAGCACACTGAGGACTGAGCACCGATCACCCTGAGCACTGAGCACCCAGCACCCTGAGTACTGAGCACCCAGCACCCTGAGTACTGAGCACCCAGCACCCTGAGCACTGAGCACGCAGCACCCTGAGGACTGAGCACCCAGCACCCTGAGTACTGAGCACCCAGCACCCTGAGTACTGAGCACCCAGCACCCTGAGTACTGAGCACCCAGCACCCTGAGTACTGAGCACTGAGCACCCCGAGTACTGAGCACCCAGCACCCCGAGCACTAAGCACCCAGCACCCTGAACACTGAGCACCCAGCACCCCAAGCACTGAGCACCCAGCAACCTGAGTACTGAGCACCCAGCACCCTGAGTACTGAGCACCCAGCACCCTGAGTACTGAGCACCCAGCACCCCGAGCACTGAGCACCCAGCACCCTGAGTACTGAGCACCGAGCACCAAGAGTACTGAGCACCGAGCATCCTGAGCACTGAGCACCGAGCACCCCGAGCACTGAGCACCTAGCACCCTGAGTACTGAGCACCCAGAACCAAGAGTACTGAGCACCGAGCACCCCGAGCACTGAGCACCCAGCACCCTGAGTAATGAGCACCCAGCACCCCGAGTACTGAGCACCGAGCACCGTGAGTACTGAGCACCCAGCACCCTGAGTACTGAGCACCCAGCACCCTGAGCACTGAGCACAAAGCACGCTGAGTACTGAGCACTGAGCACCCTGAGTACTGAGCACCAAGGACCCAGAGCACTGAGCACCCAGCACGCTGAGTACTGAGCGCTGAGCACCCTGAGTACTGAGCACCGAGCACCCTGAGAACTGAGCACCCAGCACCCTGAGCACTGAGCAGCCAGCACCCTGAGCACTGAGCACCCAGCTCCCCGAGCACTGAGCACCCAGCACCCTGAGCACTGAGCACCCAGCACCCCGAGTACTGAGCACCCAGCACCCTGAGTACTGAGCACCGAGCACCCCGAGCACTGAGCACCCTGCACCCCGAGCACTGAGAACCCAGCACCCCGAGAATTAGCACCCAGCACCCTGAGTACTGAGAACCGAGTACCCTCAGTACTGAGCACCCAGCACGCTGAGCACTGAGCACCCAGCACCCCGAGTACTGAGCAAACAGCACACCGAGCACTGAGCACCCAGCACCCCGAGAATGAGCACCCAGCACCCTGAGTACTGAGCACCCAGCACCCTGAGTACTGAGCACACTGAGGACTGAGCACCGATCACCCTGAGCACTGAGCACCCAGCACCCTCAGTACTGAGCACCCAGCACCCTGAGTACTGAGCAGCCGAGCACCCCGAGTACTGAGCACCCAGCACCCTGAGCACTGAGCACCTAGCAACCCGAGCACTGAGCACGCAGCACCCTGAGTACTGAGCACCCAGCACCCAGAGCCCTGAGCAAACAGCACCCTGAGTACTGAGCACCCTGAGTACTGAGCACCTAGCACCCCGAGCACTGAGCACCCAGCAACCTGAGCACTGAGCACCCTGCACCCTGAGTACTGAGCATCAAGCACCCTGAGCACTGAGCACCCAGCACCCTGAGCACTGAGCACCCAGGACCCTGAGCACTGAGCACCCAGCACCCTGAGTACTGAGCACCCAACCTACTGAGCATCGAGCACCCTGAGCACTGAGCACCCAGCATCCTGAGTACTGAGCACCGAGCACCTCGAGTACTGAGCACCCAGCACCCTGAGCACTGAGCACCCAGCACCCTGAGTACTGAGCACCGAGAACCCTGAGTACTGAGCACCCAGCACCCCGAGCACTGAGCACCCTGAGTACTGAGCACTAAGCACCCTGAGCGCTGATCACCCAGCACCCCAGGCACGGAGCACCCAGGACACCAAGCACTGAGTACTGAGCACCCAGCACCCTGAGTACTGAGCACCGAGCTCCCCGAGCACTGAGCACCCTGAGTACTGAGCACCCAGCACCCCGATCACAGAGCACACAGCACCCTCAGCACTGAGCACCCAGCACCCCGAGCACTGAGCACCCAGCACCCTGAGTACTGAGCACACTGAGGACTGAGCACCGATCACCCTGAGCACTGAGCACTGAGCACCCAGCACCCTGAGTACTGAGCACCCAGCACCCTGAGTAATGAGCACCCAGCACCCTGAGCACTGAGCACGCAGCACCCTGAGTACTGAGCACCCAGCACCCTGAGTACTGAGCACCCAGCACCCTGAGTACTGAGCACCCAGCACCCTGAGTACTGAGCACCCAGCACCCTGAGTACTGAGCACTGAGCACCCCGAGTACTGAGCACCCAGCACCCCGAGCACTAAGCACCCAGCACCCTGAACACTGAGCACCCAGCACCCCAAGCACTGAGCACCCAGCAACCTGAGTACTGAGCACCCAGCACCCTGAGTACTGAGCACCCAGCACCCTGAGTACTGAGCACCCAGCACCCCGAGCACTGAGCACCCAGCACCCTGAGTACTGAGCACCGAGCACCAAGAGTACTGAGCACCGAGCATCCTAAGCACTGAGCACCGAGCACCCCGAGCACTGAGCACCTAGCAACCTGAGTACTGAGCACCCAGAACCAAGAGTACTGAGCACCGAGCACCCCGAGCACTGAGCACCCAGCACCCTGAGTAATGAGCACCCAGCACCCCGAGTACTGAGCACCGAGCACCGTGAGTACTGAGCACCCAGCACCCTGAGTACTGAGCACCCAGCACCCTGAGCACTGAGCACAAAGCACGCTGAGTACTGAGCACTGAGCACCCTGAGTACTGAGCACCAAGGACCCTGAGCACTGAGCACCCAGCACGCTGAGTACTGAGCGCTGAGCACCCTGAGTACTGAGCACCGAGCACCCTGAGTACTGAGCACACAGCACCCTGAGCACTGAGCAGCCAGCACCCTGAGCACTGAGCACCCAGCTCCAAGAGCACTGAGCACCCAGCACCCTCAGCACTGAGCACCCAGCACCCCGAGTACTGAGCACCCAGCACCCTGAGTACTGAGCACCGAGCACCCCGAGCACTGAGCACCCAGCACCCCGAGCACTGAGAACACAGCACCCCGAGAATTAGCACCCAGCACCCTGAGTACTGAGAACCGAGTACCCTCAGTACTGAGCACCCAGCACGCTGAGCACTGAGCACCCAGCACCCCGAGTACTGAGCAAACAGCACACCGAGCACTGAGCACCCAGCACCCCGAGAATGAGCACCCAGCACCCTGAGTACTGAGCACCCAGCACCCTGAGTACTGAGCACCCTGAGGACTGAGCACCGATCACGCTGAGCACTGAGCACCCAGCACCCTGAGTACAGAGCACCCAGCACCCTGAGTACTGAGCACCGAGCACCCCGAGTACTGAGCACCCAGCACCCTGAGCACTGAGCACCTAGCAACCCGAGCACTGAGCACGCAGCACCCTGAGTACTGAGCACCCAGCACCCCGAGCCCTGAGCACACAGCACCCTGAGTACTGAGCACCCTGAGTACTGAGCACCTAGCACCCCGAGCACTGAGCACCCAGCACCCTGAGCACTGAGCACCCTGCACCCTGAGTACTGAGCATCAAGCACCCTGAGCACTGAGCACCCAGCACCCTGAGCACTGAGCACCCAGCACCCTGAGGACTGAGCACCCAGCACCCTGAGTACTGAGCACCCAACGTACTGAGCATCGAGCACCCCGAGCACTGAGCACCCAGCACCATGAGTACTGAGCACCGAGCACCCCGAGCACTAAGCACCCAGCACCCTGAACACTGAGCACCCAGCACCCCAAGCACTGAGCACCCAGCAACCTGAGTACTGAGCACCCAGCACCCTGAGTACTGAGCACCCAGCACCCTGAGTACTGAGCACCCAGCACCCCGAGCACTGAGCACCCTGCACCCTGAGTACTGAGCACCGAGCACCAAGAGTACTGAGCACCGAGCATCCTGAGCACTGAGCACCGAGCACCCCGAGCACTGAGCACCTAGCACCCTGAGTACTGAGCACCCAGAACCAAGAGTACTGAGCACCGAGCACCCCGAGCACTGAGCACCCAGCACCCTGAGTAATGAGCACCCAGCACCCCGAGTACTGAGCACCGAGCACCGTGAGTACTGAGCACCCAGCACCCTGAGTACTGAGCACCCAGCACCCTGAGCACTGAGCACAAAGCACGCTGAGTACTGAGCACTGAGCACCCTGAGTACTGAGCACCAAGGACCCTGAGCACTGAGCACCCAGCACGCTGAGTACTGAGCGCTGAGCACCCTGAGTACTGAGCACCGAGCACCCTGAGTACTGAGCACCCAGCACCCTGAGCACTGAGCAGCCAGCACCCTGAGCACTGAGCACCCAGCTCCCCGAGCACTGAGCACCCAGCACCCTGAGCACTGAGCACCCAGCACCCCGAGTACTGAGCACCCAGCACCCTGAGTACTGAGCACCGAGCACCCCGAGCACTGAGCACCCAGCACCCCGAGCACTGAGAACCCAGCACCCCGAGAATTAGCACCCAGCACCCTGAGTACTGAGAACCGAGTACCCTCAGTACTGAGCACCCAGCACGCTGAGCACTGAGCACCCAGCACCCCGAGTACTGAGCAAACAGCACACCGAGCACTGAGCAGCCAGCACCCCGAGAATGAGCACCCAGCACCCTGAGTACTGAGCACCCAGCACCCTGAGTACTGAGCACCCTGAGGACTGAGCACCTATCACCCTGAGCACTGAGCACCCAGCACCCTGAGTACTGAGCACCCAGCACCCTGAGTACTGAGCACCGAGCACCCCGATTACTGAGCACCCAGCACCCTGAGCACTGAGCACCTAGCAACCCGAGCACTGAGCACGCAGCACCCTGAGTACTGAGCACCCAGCACTCCGAGCCCTGAGCACACAGCAACCTGAGTACTGAGCACCCTGAGTACTGAGCACCTAGCACCCCGAGCACTGAGCACCCAGCACCCTGAGCACTGAGCACCCTGCACCCTGAGTACTGAGCATCAAGCACCCTGAGCACTGAGCACCCAGCACCCTGAGCACTGAGCACCCAGGACCCTGAGCACTGAGCACCCAGCACCCTGAGTACTGAGCACCCAACCTAGTGAGCATCGAGCACCCCGAGCACTGAGCACCCAGCATCCTGAGTACTGAGCACCGAGCACCCCGAGTACTGAGCACCCAGCACCCTGAGCACTGAGCACCCAGCACCCTGAGTACTGAGCACCGAGAACCCTGAGTACTGAGCACCCAGCACCCCGCGCACTGAGCACCCTGAGTACTGAGCACTAAGCACCCTGAGCGCTGATCACCCAGCACCCCAAGCACGGAGCACCCAGGACACCCAGCACTTAGTACTGAGCACCCAGCACCCTGAGTACTGAGCACCGAGCTCCCCGAGCACTGAGCACCCTGAGTACTGAGCACCCAGCACCCAGATCACAGAGCACACAGCACCCTCAGCACTGAGCACCCAGCACCCCGAGCACTGAGCACCCAGCACCCTGAGTACTGAGCACCCAGCACCCTGAGTACTGAGCACCCAGCACCCTGAGCACTGAGCACGCAGCACCCTGAGTACTGAGCACCCAGCACCCTGAGTACTGAGCACCCAGCACCCTGAGTACTGAGCACCCAGCACCCTGAGTACTGAGCACCCAGCACCCTGAGTACTGAGCACTGAGCACCCCGAGTACTGAGTACCCAGCACCCCGAGCACTAAGCACCCAGCACCCTGAACACTGAGCACCCAGCACCCTGAGTACTGAGCACCCAGCACCCTGAGTACTGAGCACCCAGCACCCTGAGTACTGAGCACCCAGCACCCCGAGCACTGAGCACCCAGCACCCTGAGTACTGAGCACCGAGCACCAAGAGTACTGAGCACCGAGCATCCTGAGCACTGAGCACCGAGCACCCCGAGCACTGAGCACCTAGCACCCTGAGTACTGAGCACCCAGAACCAAGAGTACTGAGCACCGAGCACCCCGAGCACTGAGCACCCAGCACCCTGAGTAATGAGCACCCAGCACCCCGAGAACTGAGCACCAAGCACCGTGAGTACTGAGCACCCAGCACCCTGAGTACTGAGCACCCAGCACCCTGAGCACTGAGCACAAAGCACGCTGAGTACTGAGCACTGAGCACCCTGAGTACTGAGCACCAAGGACCCTGAGCACTGAGCACCCAGCATGCTGAGTACTGAGCGCTGAGCACCCTGAGTACTGAGCACCGAGCACCCTGAGTACTGAGCACCCAGCACCCTGAGCACTGAGCAGCCAGCACCCTGAGCACTGAGCACCCAGCTCCCCGAGCACTGAGCACCCAGCACCCTGAGCACTGAGCACCCACCACCCCGAGTACTGAGCACCCAGCACCCTGAGTACTGAGCACCGAGCACCCCGAGCACTGAGCACCCAGCACCCCGAGCACTGAGAACCCAGCACCCCGAGAATTAGCACCCAGCACCCTGAGTACTGAGAACCGAGTACCCTCAGTACTGAGCACCCAGCACGCTGAGCACTGAGCACCCAGCACCCCGAGTACTGAGCAAACAGCACACCGAGCACTGAGCACCCAGCACCCCGAGAATGATCACCCAGCACCCTGAGTACTGAGCACCCAGCACCCTGAGTACTGAGCACCCTGAGGACTGAGCACCGATCACCCTGAGCACTGAGCACCCAGCACCCTCAGTACTGAGCACCCAGCACCCTGAGTACTGAGCACCGAGCACCCCGAGTACTGAGCACCCAGCACCCTGAGCACTGAGCACCTAGCAACCCGAGCACTGAGCATGCAGCACCCTGAGTACTGAGCACCCAGCACCCCGAGCCCTGAGCACACAGCACCCTGAGTACTGAGCACACTGAGTACTGAGCACCTAGCACCCCGAGCACTGAGCACCCAGCACCCTGAGCACTGAGCACCCTGCACCCTGAGTACTGAGCATCAAGCACCCTGAGCACTGAGCACCCAGCACCCTGAGCACTGAGCACCCAGGACCCTGAGCACTGAGCACCCAGCACCCTGAGTACTGAGCACCCAACCTACTGAGCATCGAGCACCCCGAGCACTGAGCACCCAGCATCCTGAGTACTGAGCACCGAGCACCCCGAGTACTGAGCACCCAGCACCCTGAGCACTGAGCACCCAGCACCCTGAGTACTGAGCACCGAGAACCCTGGGTACTGAGCACCCAGCACGCTGAGCACTGAGCACCCTGAGTACTGAGCACTAAGCACCCTGAGCGCTGATCACCCAGCACCCCAAGCACGGAGCACCCAGGACACCAAGCACTGAGTACTGAGCACCCAGCACCCTGAGTACTGAGCACCGAGCTCCCCGAGCACTGAGCACCCTGAGTACTGAGCACCCAGCACACCGATCACAGAGCACACAGCACCCTCAGCACTGAGCACCCAGCACCCCGAGCACTGAGCACCCAGCACCCTGAGTACTGAGCACACTGAGGACTGAGCATCGATCTCCCTGAGCACTGAGCACCCAGCACCCTGAGTACTGAGCACCCAGCACCCTGAGTACTGAGCACCCAGCACCCTGAGCACTGAGCACGCAGCACCCTGAGTACTGAGCACCCAGCACCCTGAGTACTGAGCACCCAGCACCCTGAGTACTGAGCACACAGCACCCTGAGTACTGAGCACCCAGCACCCAACGTACTGAGCATCGAGCACCCCGAGCACTGAGCACCCAGCACCCTGAGTACTGAGCACCGAGCACCCCGAGTACTGACCACCCAGCACCCTGAGCACTGAGCACCCAGCACCCTGAGTACTGAGCACCCAGAATCCTGCGTACTGAGCACCCAGCACCCCGAGCACTGAGCACCCTGAGTACTGAGCACTAAGCACCCTGAGTGCTGAGCACCCAGCACCCCAAGCACGGAGCACCCAGGACCCCGAGCACTGAGTACTGAGCACCCAGCACCCTGAGTACTGAGCACCGAGCTCCCCGAGCACTGAGCACCCTGAGTACTGAGCACCCAGCACCCCGATCACAGAGCACACAGCACCCTCAGCACTGAGCACCCAGCACCCCGAGCACTGAGCACCCAGCACCCTGAGTACTGAGCACACTGAGGACTGAGCACCGATCACCCTGAGCACTGAGCACCCAGCACCCTGACTACTGAGCACCCAGCACCCTGAGTACTGAGCACCCAGCACCCTGAGCACTGAGCACGCAGCACCCTGAGTACTGAGCACCCAGCACCCTGAGTACTGAGCACCCAGCACCCTGAGTACTGAGCACCCAGCACCCCGAGCACTGAGCACCCAGCACCCTGAGTACTGAGCACCGAGCACCAAGAGTACTGAGCACCGAGCATCCTGAGCACTGAGCACCTAGCACCCTGAGTACTGAGCACCCAGAACCAAGAGTACTGAGCACCGAGCACCCCGAGCACTGAGCACCCAGCACCCTGAGTAATGAGCACCCAGCACCCCGAGTACTGAGCACCGAGCACCGTGAGTACTGAGCACCCAGCACCCTGAGTACTGAGCACCCAGCACCCTGAGCACTGAGCCCAGAGCACGCTGAGTACTGAGCACTGAGCACCCTGAGTACTGAGCACCAAGGACCCTGAGCACTGAGCACCCAGCACGCTGAGTACTGAGCGCTGAGCACCCTGAGTACTGAGCACCGAGCACCCTGAGTACTGAGCACCCAGCACCCTGAGCACTGAGCAGCCAGCACCCTGAGCACTGAGCACCCAGCTCCCCGAGCACTGAGCACCCAGCACCCTCAGCACTGAGCACCCAGCACCCCGAGTACTGAGCAACCAGCACCCTGAGTACTGAGCACCGAGCACCCCGAGCACTGAGCACCCAGCACCCCGAGCACTGAGAACCCAGCACCCCGAGAAATAGCACCCAGCACCCTGAGTACTGAGAACCGAGTACCCTCAGTACTGAGCACCCAGCACGCTGAGCACTGAGCACCCAGCACCCCGAGTACTGAGCAAACAGCACACCGAGCACTGAGCACCCAGCACCCCGAGAATGAGCACCCAGCACCCTGAGTACTGAGCACCCAGCACCCTGAGTACTGAGCACCCTCAGGACTGAGCACCGATCACGCTGAGCACTGAGCACCCAGCACCCTGAGTACTGAGCACCCAGCACCCTGAGTACTGAGCACCGAGCACCCCGAGTACTGAGCACCAAGCACCCTGAGCACTGAGCACCTAGCAACCCGAGCACTGAGCACGCAGCACCCTGAGTACTGAGCACCCAGCACCCCGAGCCCTGAGCACACAGCACCCTGAGTACTGAGCACCCTGAGTACTGAGCACCTAGCACCCCGAGCACTGAGCACCCAGCACCCTGAGCACTGAGCACCCTGCACCCTGAGTACTGAGCATCAAGCACCCTGAGCACTGAGCTCCCAGCACCCTGAGCACTGAGCACCCAGCACCCTGAGCACTGAGCACCCAGCACCCTGAGTACTGAGCACCCAACGTACTGAGCATCGAGCATCCCGAGCACTGAGCACCCAGCACCCTGAGTACTGAGCACCGAGCACCCCGAGTACTGAGCACCCAGCACCCTGAGCACTGAGCACCCAGCACCCTGAGTACTGAGCACCCAGAACCCTGCGTACTGAGCACCCAGCACCCCGAGCACTGAGCACCCTGAGTACTGAGCACTAAGCACCCTGAGTGCTGAGCACCCAGCACCCCAAGCACGAAGCACCCAGGACACCGAGCACTGAGTACTGAGCACCCAGCACCCTGAGTACTGAGCACCGAGCTCCCCGAGCACTGAGCACCCTGAGTACTGAGCACCCAGCACCCCGATCACAGAGCACACAGCACCCTCAGCACTGAGCACCCAGCACCCCGAGCACTGAGCACCCAGCACCCTGAGTACTGAGCACACTGAGGACTGAGCACCGATCACCATGAGCACTGAGCACCCAGCACCCTGAGTACTGAGCACCCAGCACCCTGAGTACTGAGCACCCAGCACCCTGAGCACTGAGCACGCAGCACCCTGAGTACTGAGCACCCAGCACCCTGAGTACTGAGCACCCAGCACCCTGAGTACTGAGCACCCAGCACCCTGAGTACTGAGCACCCAGCACCCTGAGTACTGAGCACCGAGCACCCCGAGTACTGAGCACCCAGCAACCCGAGCACTGAGCACACAGCACCCTGAACACTGAGCACCCAGCACCCCAAGCACTGAGCACCCAGCAACCTGAGTACTGAGCACCCAGCACCCTGAGTACTGAGCACCCAGCACCCTGAGTACTGAGCACCCAGCACCCTGAGCACTGAGCACAAAGCACGCTGAGTACTGAGCACCCTGAGTACTGAGCACCAAGGACCCTGAGCACTGAGCACCCAGCACGCTGAGTACTGAGCGCTGAGCACCCTGAGTACTGAGCACCGAGCACCCTGAGTACTGAGCACCCAGCACCCTGAGCACTGAGCAGCCAGCACCCTGAGCACTGAGCACCCAGCACCCCGAGCACTGAGCACCCAGCACCCTGAGCACTGAGCACCCAGCACCCCGAGTACTGAGCACCCAGCACCCTGAGTACTGAGCACCCAGCACCCCGAGCACTGAGCACCCAGCACCCCGAGCACTGAGAACCCAGCACCCCGAGAATTAGCACCCAGCACCCTGAGTACTGAGAACCGAGTACCCTGAATACTGAGCACCCAGCACGCTGAGCACTGAGCACCCAGCACCCAGAGTACTGAGCAAACAGCACACCGAGCACTGAGCACCCAGCACCCCGAGAATGAGCACCCAGCACCCTGAGTACTAAGCACCCAGCACCCTGAGTACTGAGCACCCTGAGGACTGAGCACCGATCACCCTGAGCACTGAGCACCCAGCACCCTGAGTACTGAGCACCCAGCACCCTGAGTACTGAGCACCGAGCACCCCGAGTACTGAGCACCCAGCACCCTGAGCACTGAGCACCGATCACCCTGAGCACTGAGCACCCAGCACCCTGAGTACTGAGCACCCAGCACCCTGAGTACTGAGCAAAGAGCACCCCGAGCACTGAGCACGCAGCACCCTGAGTACTGAGCACCCAGCACCCCGTGCCCTGAGCACCCAGCACCCTGAGTACTGAGCACCCTGAGTACTGAGCACCTAGCACCCCGAGCACTGAGCACCCAGCACCCTGAGCACTGAGCACCCTGCACCCTGAGTACTGAGCATCAAGCACCCTGAGCACTGAGCACCCAGCACCCTGAGCACTGAGCACCCAGCACCCTGAGTACTGAGCACCCAACGTACTGAGCATCGAGCACCCCGAGCACTGAGCACCCAGCACCCTGAGTACTGAGCACTCAGCACCCCGAGCACTGAGGACCCAGCACCCTGAGTACTGAGCACCGCGCACCCTGAGTACTGAGCACCCAGCACCCCCGAGCACTGAGCACCCAGCACCCCGAGCACTGAGCACCCAGCACCCTGGGCACTGAGCACCCTGAGGACTGAGCACCCAGCACCCTGAGTACTGAGCACCCAGCATCCTGATTACTGAGCACCGATCACCGTGAGCACTGAGCACCCAGCAACCCGAGCACTGAGCACCCAGCACCCTGAGTACTGAGCACCCTGAGTACTGAGCACCCAGCACCCCGAGCACTGAGCACCCTGCACCCTGAGTACTGAGCACCCTGAGTACTGAGCACCCAGCACCCTGAGCACTGAGCACCCAGCACCGTGAGTACTGAGCACCCAGCACCCTGAGCACTGAGCACCCAGCACCCTGAGTACTGAGCACCCAGCACCCTGAGTACTTAGCACCCAGCACCCTGAGCACTGAGCACCCAGCACCCTGAGTACTGAGCACCAAGCACCCTGAGTCCTGAGCACCCAGCACCCTGAGTACTGAGCACCCAGCACCCTGAGTACTGAGCACCGAGCACCCCGAGTACTGAGCACCCAGCACCCTGAGCACTGAGCACCCAGCACCCTGAGTACTGAGCACCCAGCACACTGAGTACTGAGGACCCAGCACCCCGAGCACTGAGCACCCTGAGTACTGAGCACTAAGCACCCTGAGCGCTGAGCACCCAGCACCCCAAGCACGGAGCACCCAGGACCCCGAGCACTGAGTACTGAGCACCCAGCACCCTGAGTACTGAGCACCAAGCTCCCCGAGCACTGAGCACCCTGAGTACTGAGCACCCAGCACCCCGAGCACTGAGCACCCAGCACCCTGAGTAATGAGCACCCAGCACCCCGAGTACTGAGCACCCAGCACCGTGAGTACTGAGCACCCAGCACCCGGAGTACTGAGCACCCAGCACCCTGAGCACTGAGCACAAAGCACGCTGAGTACTGAGCACTGAGCACCCTGAGTACTGAGCACCAAGGACCCTGAGTACTGAGCACCCAGCACCCTGAGCACTGAGCACCCAGCACCCTGAGCACTGAGCACCCAGCACCCCGAGCACTGAGCACCCAGCACCCTGAGCACTGTGCACCCAGCACCCCGAGTACTGAGCACCCAGCACCCTGAGTACTGAGCACCCAGCACAACGAGCACTGAGCACCCAGCACCCTGAGCACTGTGCACCCAGCACCCCGAGTACTGAGCACCCAGCACCCTGAGTACTGAGCACCCAGCACAACGAGCACTGAGCACCCAGCACCCTGAGTACTGAGCACCCAGCACACTGAGTACTGAGCACCCAGCACCCCGAGCACGGAGCACCCTGAGTACTGAGCACTAAGCACCCTGAGCGCTGAGCACCCAGCACCCCAAGCACGGAGCACCCAGGACCCCGAGCACTGAGTACTGAGCACCCAGCACCCTGAGTACTGAGCACCAAGCTCCCCGAGCACTGAGCACCCTGAGTACTGAGCACCCAGCACCCCGATAACAGAGCACCCAGCACCCTCAGCACTGTGCACCCAGCACCCCGAGCACTGAGCACCCAGCACCCTGCGTACTGAGCACCCTGAGTACTGAGCACCGATCACCCTGAGCACTGAGCACCCAGCACCCTGAGCACTGAGCACCCAGCACCCTGAGTACTGAGCACCGAGCACCCCGAGCACTGAGCACCCAGCACCCTGATCACTGAGCACCCAGCACGAAGAGTACTGAGCACCGAGCATCCTGAGCACTGAGCACCGAGCACCCCGAACACTGAGCACCCAGCACCCTGAGGACTGAGCACCCAGCACCAAGAGTACTGAGCACCGAGCACCCCGAGCACTGAGCACCGAGCACCCCAAGCACTGAGCAACCAGCACCCTGAGTACTGAGCACCCAGCACCCCGAGCACTGAGCACCCAGCACCCTGAGTAATGAGCACCCAGCACCCCGAGTACTGAGCACCCAGCACCGTGAGTACTGAGCACCCAGCACCCTGAGTACTGAGCACCCAGCACCCTGAGCACTGAGCACAAAGCACGCTGAGTACTGAGCACTGAGCACCCTGAGTACTGAGCACCAAGGACCCTGAGTACTGAGCACCCAGCACCCTGAGCACTGAGCACAAAGCACTCTGAGTACTGAGCGCTGAGCACCCTGAGTACTGAGCACCGAGCACCCTGAGTACTGAGCACTCAGCACCCTGAGCACTGAGCACCCAGCACCCTGAGCACTGAGCACCCAGCACCCCGAGCACTGAGCACCCAGCACCCTGAGCACTGAGCACCCAGCACCCCGAGTACTGAGCACCCAGAACCCTGAGTACTGAGTACCCAGCACAACGAGCACTGAGCACCCAGCACCCCGAGCACTGAGCAACCAGCACCCCGAGAATGAGCACCCAGCACCCTGAGTACTGAGAACCGAGCACCCTGAGTACTGAGCACCCAGCACGCTGAGCACTGAGCACCCAGCACCCCGATTACTGAGCAAACAGCACACCGAGCACTGAGCACCCAGCACCCCGAGAATGAGCACCCAGCACACTGAGTACTGAGCACCCAGCACCCTGAGTACTGAGCACCCAGCACAACGAGCACTGAGCACCCTGAGTACTGAGCACCCAGCACCCTGAGTACTGAGCACTAAGCATCCAGAGCGCTGAGCACCCAGCACCCCAAGCACGGAGCACCCAGGACACCGAGCACTGAGTAATGAGCACCCAGCACCCTGAGTACTGAGCACCGAGCTGCCTGAGCACTGAGCACCCTGAGTACTGAGCACCCAGCACCCCGATCACAGAGCAGCCAGCACCCTCAGCACTGAGCTCCCATCACCCCGAGCACTGAGCACCCAGCACCCTGAGTACTGAGCACCCTGAGGACTGAGCACCGATCACCCTGAGCACTGAGCACCCATCACCCTGAGTACTGAGCACCCAGCACCCTGAGTACTGAGCACCGAGCACCCCGAGTACTGAGCACCCAGCACCCTGAGCACTGAGCACCTAGCACCCCGAGTACTGAGCACGCAGCACCCTGAGTACTGAGCACCCAGCACCCCGAGCCCTGAGCAACCAGCACCCTGAGCACTGAGCACCCTGAGGACTGAGCACCCAGCACCCTGAGTACTGAGCACCCTGAGTACTGAGCACCCAGCACTCTGAGTACTGAGCACCCAGCACCCTGAGCACTGAGCACCCAGCACCCTGAGTACTGAGCACACTGAGGACTGAGCACCGATCACCCTGAGCACTGAGCACCCAGCACCCTGACTACTGAGCACCCAGCACCCTGAGTACTGAGCACCCAGCACCCTGAGCACTGAGCACGCAGCACCCTGAGTACTGAGCACCCAGCACCCTGAGTACTGAGCACCCAGCACCCTGAGTACTGAGCACCCAGCACCCCGAGCACTGAGCACCCAGCACCCTGAGTACTGAGCACCGAGCACCAAGAGTACTGAGGACCGAGCATCCTGAGCACTGAGCACCGAGCACCCCGAGCACTGAGCACCTAGCACCCTGAGTACTGAGCACCCAGAACCAAGAGTACTGAGCACCGAGCACCCCGAGCACTGAGCACCCAGCACCCTGAGTAATGAGCACCCAGCACCCCGAGTACTGAGCACCGAGCACCGTGAGTACTGAGCACCCAGCACCCTGAGTACTGAGCACCCAGCACCCTGAGCACTGAGCCCAAAGCACGCTGAGTACTGAGCACTGAGCACCCTGAGTACTGAGCACCAAGGACCCTGAGCACTGAGCACCCAGCACGCTGAGTACTGAGCGCTGAGCACCCTGAGTACTGAGCACCGAGCACCCTGAGTACTGAGCACCCAGCACCCTGAGCACTGAGCAGCCAGCACCCTGAGCACTGAGCACCCAGCTCCCCGAGCACTGAGCACCCAGCACCCTCAGCACTGAGCACCCAGCACCCCGAGTACTGAGCAACCAGCACCCTGAGTACTGAGCACCGAGCACCCCGAGCACTGAGCACCCAGCACCCCGAGCACTGAGAACCCAGCACCCCGAGAAATAGCACCCAGCACCCTGAGTACTGAGAACCGAGTACCCTCAGTACTGAGCACCCAGCACGCTGAGCACTGAGCACCCAGCACCCCGAGTACTGAGCAAACAGCACACCGAGCACTGAGCACCCAGCACCCCGAGAATGAGCACCCAGCACCCTGAGTACTGAGCACCCAGCACCCTGAGTACTGAGCACCCTCAGGACTGAGCACCGATCACGCTGAGCACTGAGCACCCAGCACCCTGAGTACTGAGCACCCAGCACCCTGAGTACTGAGCACCGAGCACCCCGAGTACTGAGCACCCAGCACCCTGAGCACTGAGCACCTAGCAACCCGCGCACTGAGCACGCAGCACCCTGAGTACTGAGCACCCAGCACCCCGAGCCCTGAGCACACAGCACCCTGAGTACTGAGCACCCTGAGTACTGAGCACCTAGCACCCCGAGCACTGAGCACCCAGCACCCTGAGCACTGAGCACCCTGCACCCTGAGTACTGAGCATCAAGCACCCTGAGCACTGAGCTCCCAGCACCCTGAGCACTGAGCACCCAGCACCCTGAGCACTGAGCACCCAGCACCCTGAGTACTGAGCACCCAACGTACTGAGCATCGAGCACCCCGAGCACTGAGCACCCAGCACCCTGAGTACTGAGCACCGAGCACCCCGAGTACTGAGCACCCAGCACCCTGAGCACTGAGCACCCAGCACCCTGAGTACTGAGCACCCAGAACCCTGCGTACTGAGCACCCAGCACCCCGAGCACTGAGCACCCTGAGTACTGAGCACTAAGCACCCTGAGTGCTGAGCACCCAGCACCCCAAGCACGAAGCACCCAGGACCCCGAGCACTGAGTACTGAGCACCCAGCACCCTGAGTACTGAGCACCGAGCTCCCCGAGCACTGAGCACCCTGAGTACTGAGCACCCAGCACCCCGATCACAGAGCACACAGCACCCTCAGCACTGAGCATCCAGCACCCCGAGCACTGAGCACCCAGCACCCTGAGTACTGAGCACACTGAGGACTGAGCACCGATCACCCTGAGCACTGAGCACCCAGCACCCTGAGTACTGAGCACCCAGCACCCTGAGTACTGAGCACCCAGCACCCTGAGCACTGAGCACGCAGCACCCTGAGTACTGAGCACCCAGCACCCTGAGTACTGAGCACCCAGCACCCTGAGTACTGAGCACCCAGCACCCTGAGTACTGAGCACCCAGCACCCTGAGTACTGAGCAGCGAGCACCCCGAGTACTGAGCACCCAGCAACCCGAGCACTGAGCACACAGCACCCTGAACACTGAGCACCCAGCACCCCAAGCACTGAGCACCCAGCAACCTGAGTACTGAGCACCCAGCACCCTGAGTACTGAGCACCCAGCACCCTGAGTACTGAGCACCCAGCACCCTGAGCACTGAGCACAAAGCACGCTGAGTACTGAGCACCCTGAGTACTGAGCACCAAGGACCCTGAGCACTGAGCACCCAGCACGCTGAGTACTGAGCGCTGAGCACCCTGAGTACTGAGTACCGAGCACCCTGAGTACTGAGCACCCAGCACCCTGAGCACTGAGCAGCCAGCACCCTGAGCACTGAGCACCCAGCACCCCGAGCACTGAGCACCCAGCACCCTGAGCACTGAGCACCCAGCACCCCGAGTACTGAGCACCCAGCACCCTGAGTACTGAGCACCCAGCACCCCGAGCACTGAGCACCCAGCACCCCGAGCACTGAGAACCCAGCACCCCGAGAATTAGCACCCAGCACCCTGAGTACTGAGAACCGAGTACCCTGAATACTGAGCACCCAGCACGCTGAGCACTGAGCACCCAGCACCCCGAGTACTGAGCAAACAGCACACCGAGCACTGAGCACCCAGCACCCCGAGAATGAGCACCCAGCACCCTGAGTACTAAGCACCCAGCACCCTGAGTACTGAGCACCCTGAGGACTGAGCACCGATCACCCTGAGCACTGAGCACCCAGCACCCTGAGTACTGAGCACCCAGCACCCTGAGTACTGAGCACCGAGCACCCCGAGTACTGAGCACCCAGCACCCTGAGCACTGAGCACCGATCACCCTGAGCACTGAGCACCCAGCACCCTGAGTACTGAGCACCCAGCACCCTGAGTACTGAGCAAAGAGCACCCCGAGCACTGAGCACGCAGCACCCTGAGTACTGAGCACCCAGCACCCCGTGCCCTGAGCACCCAGCACCCTGAGTACTGAGCACCCTGAGTACTGAGCACCTAGCACCCCGAGCACTGAGCACCCAGCACCCTGAGCACTGAGCACCCTGCACCCTGAGTACTGAGCATCAAGCACCCTGAGCACTGAGCACCCAGCACCCTGAGCACTGAGCACCCAGCACCCTGAGTACTGAGCACCCAACGTACTGAGCATCGAGCACCCCGAGCACTGAGCACCCAGCACCCTGAGTACTGAGCACCCAGCACCCCGAGCACTGAGGACCCAGCACCCTGAGTACTGAGCACCGCGCACCCTGAGTACTGAGCACCCAGCACCCCCGAGCACTGAGCACCCAGCACCCCGAGCACTGAGCACCCAGCACCCTGGGCACTGAGCACCCTGAGGACTGAGCACCCAGCACCCTGAGTACTGAGCACCCAGCATCCTGATTACTGAGCACCGATCACCGTGAGCACTGAGCACCCAGCAACCCGAGCACTGAGCACCCAGCACCCTGAGTACTGAGCACCCTGAGTACTGAGCACCCAGCACCCCGAGCACTGAGCACCCTGCACCCTGAGTACTGAGCACCCTGAGTACTGAGCACCCAGCACCCTGAGCACTGAGCACCCAGCACCGTGAGTACTGAGCACCCAGCACCCTGAGCACTGAGCACCCAGCACCCTGAGTACTGAGCACCCAGCACCCTGAGTACTTAGCACCCAGCACCCTGAGCACTGAGCACCCAGCACCCTGAGTACTGAGCACCAAGCACCCTGAGTCCTGAGCACCCAGCACCCTGAGTACTGAGCACCCAGCACCCTGAGTACTGAGCACCGAGCACCCCGAGTACTGAGCACCCAGCACCCTGAGCACTGAGCACCCAGCACCCTCAGTACTGAGCACCCAGCACACTGAGTACTGAGCACCCAGCACCCCAAGCACTGAGCACCCTGAGTACTGAGCACTAAGCACCCTGAGCGCTGAGCACCCAGCACCCCAAGCACGGAGCACCCAGGACCCCGAGCACTGAGTACTGAGCACCCAGCACCCTGAGTACTGAGCACCAAGCTCCCCGAGCACTGAGCACCCTGAGTACTGAGCACCCAGCACCCCGAGCACTGAGCACCCAGCACCCTGAGTAATGAGCACCCAGCACCCCGAGTACTGAGCACCCAGCACCGTGAGTACTGAGCACCCAGCACCCGGAGTACTGAGCACCCAGCACCCTGAGCACTGAGCACAAAGCACGCTGAGTACTGAGCACTGAGCACCCTGAGTACTGAGCACCAAGGACCCTGAGTACTGAGCACCCAGCACCCTGAGCACTGAGCACCCAGCACCCTGAGCACTGAGCACCCAGCACCCCGAGCACTGAGCACCCAGCACCCTGAGCACTGTGCACCCAGCACCCCGAGTACTGAGCACCCAGCACCCTGAGTACTGAGCACCCAGCACAACGAGCACTGAGCACCCAGCACCCTGAGCACTGTGCACCCAGCACCCCGAGTACTGAGCACCCAGCACCCTGAGTACTGAGCACCCAGCACAACGAGCACTGAGCACCCAGCACCCTGAGTACTGAGCACCCAGCACACTGAGTACTGAGCACCCAGCACCCCGAGCACGGAGCACCCTGAGTACTGAGCACTAAGCACCCTGAGCGCTGAGCACCCAGCACCCTGAGCGCTGAGCACCCAGCACCCCAAGCACGGAGCACCCAGGACCCCGAGCACTGAGTACTGAGCACCCAGCACCCTGAGTACTGAGCACCAAGCTCCCCGAGCACTGAGCACCCTGAGTACTGAGCACCCAGCACCCCGATAACAGAGCACCCAGCACCCTCAGCACTGTGCACCCAGCACCCCGAGCACTGAGCACCCAGCACCCTGCGTACTGAGCACCCTGAGTACTGAGCACCGATCACCCTGAGCACTGAGCACCCAGCACCCTGAGCACTGAGCACCCAGCACCCTGAGTACTGAGCACCGAGCACCCCGAGCACTGAGCACCCAGCACCCTGATCACTGAGCACCCAGCACGAAGAGTACTGAGCACCGAGCATCCTGAGCACTGAGCACCGAGCACCCCGAACACTGAGCACCCAGCACCCTGAGGACTGAGCACCCAGCACCAAGAGTACTGAGCACCGAGCACCCCGAGCACTGAGCACCGAGCACCCCAAGCACTGAGCAACCAGCACCCTGAGTACTGAGCACCCAGCACCCCGAGCACTGAGCACCCAGCACCCTGAGTAATGAGCACCCAGCACCCCGAGTACTGAGCACCCAGCACCGTGAGTACTGAGCACCCAGCACCCTGAGTACTGAGCACCCAGCACCCTGAGCACTGAGCACAAAGCACGCTGAGTACTGAGCACTGAGCACCCTGAGTACTGAGCACCAAGGACCCTGAGTACTGAGCACCCAGCACCCTGAGCACTGAGCACAAAGCACTCTGAGTACTGAGCGCTGAGCACCCTGAGTACTGAGCACCGAGCACCCTGAGTACTGAGCACTCAGCACCCTGAGGACTGAGCACCCAGCACCCTGAGCACTGAGCACCCAGCACCCCGAGCACTGAGCACCCAGCACCCTGAGCACTGAGCACCCAGCACCCCGAGTACTGAGCACCCAGCACCCTGAGTACTGAGTACCCAGCACAACGAGCACTGAGCACCCAGCACCCCGAGCACTGAGCAACCAGCACCCCGAGAATGAGCACCCAGCACCCTGAGTACTGAGAACCGAGCACCCTGAGTACTGAGCACCCAGCACGCTGAGCACTGAGCACCCAGCACCCCGATTACTGAGCAAACAGCACACCGAGCACTGAGCACCCAGCACCCCGAGAATGAGCATCCAGCACACTGAGTACTGAGCACCCAGCACCCTGAGTACTGAGCACCCAGCACAACGAGCACTGAGCACCCTGAGTACTGAGCACCCAGCACCCTGAGTACTGAGCACTAAGCATCCAGAGCGCTGAGCACCCAGCACCCCAAGCACGGAGCACCCAGGACACCGAGCACTGAGTAATGAGCACCCAGCACCCTGAGTACTGAGCACCGAGCTGCCTGAGCACTGAGCACCCTGAGTACTGAGCACCCAGCACCCCGATCACAGAGCAGCCAGCACCCTCAGCACTGAGCTCCCATCACCCCGAGCACTGAGCACCCAGCACCCTGAGTACTGAGCACCCTGAGGACTGAGCACCGATCACCCTGAGCACTGAGCACCCATCACCCTGAGTACTGAGCACCCAGCACCCTGAGTACTGAGCACCGAGCACCCCGAGTACTGAGCACCCAGCACCCTGAGCACTGAGCACCTAGCACCCCGAGTACTGAGCACGCAGCACCCTGAGTACTGAGCACCCAGCACCCCGAGCCCTGAGCAACCAGCACCCTGAGCACTGAGCACCCTGAGGACTGAGCACCCAGCACCCTGAGTACTGAGCACCCTGAGTACTGAGCACCCAGCACCCTGAGTACTGAGCACCCAGCACCCTGAGCACTGAGCACCCAGAACCCACAGTACTGAGCACCGAGCACCCTGAGTACTGAGCACCCAGCACCCTGAGCACTGAGCACACAGCACCCTGAGTACTGAGCACCCAGCAACCTGAGTACTTAGCACCCAGCACCCTGAGCACTGAGCACCCAGCACCCTCAGTACTGAGCACCGAGCACCCTGAGTACTGAGCACCCAGCACCCTGAGTACTGAGCACCCAGGACCCTCAGTACTGAGCACCGAGCACCCCGAGTACTGAGCACCCAGCACCCTGAGCACTGAGCACCCAGCACCCTGAGTACTGAGCACCCAGCACCCTGAGTACTGAGCACCCAGCACCCCGAGCACTGAGCACCCTGAATACTGAGCACCCAGCACCCTGAGTACTGAGCACCCAGCACCCTGAGTACTGAGCACTAAGCACCCAGAGCGCTGAGCACCCAGCACCCCAAGCACGGAGCACACAGGACCCCGAGCACTGAGTACTGAGCACCCAGCACCCTGAGTACTGAGCACCGAGCTCCCCGAGCACTGAGCACCCTGAGTACTGAGCACCCAGCACCCCGATAACAGAGCACCCAGCACCCTCAGCACTGTGCACCCAGCACCCCGAGCACTGAGCACCCAGCACCCTGCGTACTGAGCACCCTGAGTACTGAGCACCGATCACCCTGAGCACTGAGCACCCAGCACCCTGAGCACTGAGCACCCAGCACCCTGAGTACTGAGCACCGAGCACCCCGAGCACTGAGCACCCAGCACCCTGATCACTGAGCACCCAGCACGAAGAGTACTGAGCACCGAGCATCCTGAGCACTGAGCACCGAGCACCCCGAACACTGAGCACCCAGCACCCTGAGGACTGAGCACCCAGCACCAAGAGTACTGAGCACCGAGCACCCCGAGCACTGAGCACCGAGCACCCTGAGCACTGAGCACAAAGCACGCTGAGTACTGAGCACCCTGAGTACTGAGCACCAAGGACCCTGAGCACTGAGCACCCAGCACGCTGAGTACTGAGCGCTGAGCACCCTGAGTACTGAGCACCGAGCACACTGAGTACTGAGCACCCAGCACCCTGAGCACTGAGCAGCCAGCACCCTGAGCACTGAGCACCCAGCACCCCGAGCACTGAGCACCCAGCACCCTGAGCACTGAGCACCCAGCACCCCGAGTACTGAGCACCCAGCACCCTGAGTACTGAGCACCCAGCACCCCGAACACTGAGCACCCAGCACCCCGAGCACTGAGAACCCAGCACCCCGAGAATTAGCACCCAGCACCCTGAGTACTGAGAACCGAGTACCCTGAATACTGAGCACCCAGCACGCTGAGCACTGAGCACCCAGCACCCCGAGTACTGAGCAAACAGCACACCGAGCACTGAGCACCCAGCACCCCGAGAATGAGCACCCAGCACCCTGAGTACTAAGCACCCAGCACCCTGAGTACTGAGCACCCTGAGGACTGAGCACCGATCACCCTGAGCACTGAGCACCCAGCACCCTGAGTACTGAGCACCCAGCACCCTGAGTACTGAGCACCGAGCACCCCGAGTACTGAGCACCCAGCACCCTGAGCACTGAGCACCGATCACCCTGAGCACTGAGCACCCAGCACCCTGAGTACTGAGCACCCAGCACCCTGAGTACTGAGCAAAGAGCACCCCGAGCACTGAGCACGCAGCACCCTGAGTACTGAGCACCCAGCACCCCGTGCCCTGAGCACCCAGCACCCTGAGTACTGAGCACCCTGAGTACTGAGCACCTAGCACCCCGAGCACTGAGCACCCAGCACCCTGAGCACTGAGCACCCTGCACCCTGAGTACTGAGCATCAAGCACCCTGAGCACTGAGCACCCAGCAACCTGAGCACTGAGCACCCAGCACCCTGAGTACTGAGCACCCAACGTACTGAGCATCGAGCACCCCGAGCACTGAGCACCCAGCACCCTGAGTACTGAGCACCCAGCACCCCGAGCACTGAGGACCCAGCACCCTGAGTACTGAGCACCGCGCACCCTGAGTACTGAGCACCCAGCACCCCCGAGCACTGAGCACCCAGCACCCCGAGCACTGAGCACCCAGCACCCTGGGCACTGAGCACCTTGAGGACTGAGCACCCAGCACCCTGAGTACTGAGCACCCAGCATCCTGATTACTGAGCACCGATCACCGTGAGCACTGAGCACCCAGCAACCCGAGCACTGAGCACCCAGCACCCTGAGTACTGAGCACCCTGAGTACTGAGCACCCAGCACCCCGAGCACTGAGCACCCTGCACCCTGAGTACTGAGCACCCTGAGTACTGAGCACCCAGCACCCTGAGCACTGAGCACCCAGCACCGTGAGTACTGAGCACCCAGCACCCTGAGCACTGAGCACCCAGCACCCTGAGTACTGAGCACCCAGCACCCTGAGTACTTAGCACCCAGCACCCTGAGCACTGAGCACCCAGCACCCTGAGTACTGAGCACCAAGCACCCTGAGTCCTGAGCACCCAGCACCCTGAGTACTGAGCACCCAGCACCCTGAGTACTGAGCACCGAGCACCCCGAGTACTGAGCACCCAGCACCCTGAGCACTGAGCACCCAGCACCCTGAGTACTGAGCACCCAGCACACTGAGTACTGAGCACCCAGCACCCCGAGCACTGAGCACCCTGAGTACTGAGCACTAAGCACCCTGAGCGCTGAGCACCCAGCACCCCAAGCACGGAGCACCCAGGACCCCGAGCACTGAGTACTGAGCACCCAGCACCCTGAGTACTGAGCACCAAGCTCCCCGAGCACTGAGCACCCTGAGTACTGAGCACCCAGCACCCAGAGCACTGAGCACCCAGCACCCTGAGTAATGAGCACCCAGCACCCCGAGTACTGAGCACCCAGCACCGTGAGTACTGAGCACCCAGCACCCGGAGTACTGAGCACCCAGCACCCTGAGCACTGAGCACAAAGCACGCTGAGTACTGAGCACTGAGCACCCTGAGTACTGAGCACCAAGGACCCTGAGTACTGAGCACCCAGCACCCTGAGCACTGAGCACCCAGCACCCTGAGCACTGAGCACCCAGCACCCCGAGCACTGAGCACCCAGCACCCTGAGCACTGTGCACCCAGCACCCCGAGTACTGAGCACCCAGCACCCTGAGTACTGAGCACCCAGCACAACGAGCACTGAGCACCCAGCACCCTGAGCACTGTGCACCCAGCACCCCGAGTACTGAGCACCCAGCACCCTGAGTACTGAGCACCCAGCACAACGAGCACTGAGCACCCAGCACCCCGAGCACTGAGCAACCAGCACCCTGAGAATGAGCACCCAGCACCCTGAGTACTGAGAACCGAGCACCCTGAGTACTGAGCACCCAGCACGCTGAGCACTGAGCACCCAGCACCCCGATTACTGAGCAAACAGCACACCGAGCACTGAGCACCCAGCACCCCGAGAATGAGCACCCAGCACACTGAGTACTGAGCACCCAGCACCCTGAGTACTGAGCACCCAGCACAACGAGCACTGAGCACCCTGAGTACTGAGCACCCAGCACCCTGAGTACTGAGCACTAAGCATCCAGAGCGCTGAGCACCCAGCACCCCAAGCACGGAGCACCCAGGACACCGAGCACTGAGTAATGAGCACCCAGCACCCTGAGTACTGAGCACCGAGCTGCCTGAGCACTGAGCACCCTGAGTACTGAGCACCCAGCACCCCGATCACAGAGCAGCCAGCACCCTCAGCACTGAGCTCCCATCACCCCGAGCACTGAGCACCCAGCACCCTGAGTACTGAGCACCCTGAGGACTGAGCACCGATCACCCTGAGCACTGAGCACCCATCACCCTGAGTACTGAGCACCCAGCACCCTGAGTACTGAGCACCGAGCACCCCGAGTACTGAGCACCCAGCACCCTGAGCACTGAGCACCTAGCACCCCGAGTACTGAGCACGCAGCACCCTGAGTACTGAGCACCCAGCACCCCGAGCCCTGAGCAACCAGCACCCTGAGCACTGAGCACCCTGAGGACTGAGCACCCAGCACCCTGAGTACTGAGCACCCTGAGTACTGAGCACCCAGCACCCTGAGTACTGAGCACCCAGCACCCTGAGCACTGAGCACCCAGAACCCACAGTACTGAGCACCGAGCACCCTGAGTACTGAGCACCCAGCACCCTGAGCACTGAGCACACAGCACCCTGAGTACTGAGCACCCAGCAACCTGAGTACTTAGCACCCAGCACCCTGAGCACTGAGCACCCAGCACCCTCAGTACTGAGCACCGAGCACCCTGAGTACTGAGCACCCAGCACCCTGAGTACTGAGCACCCAGGACCCTCAGTACTGAGCACCGAGCACCCCGAGTACTGAGCACCCAGCACCCTGAGCACTGAGCACCCAGCACCCTGAGTACTGAGCACCCAGCACCCTGAGTACTGAGCACCCAGCACCCCGAGCACTGAGCACCCTGAATACTGAGCACCCAGCACCCTGAGTACTGAGCACCCAGCACCCTGAGTACTGAGCACTAAGCACCCAGAGCGCTGAGCACCCAGCACCCCAAGCACGGAGCACACAGGACCCCGAGCACTGAGTACTGAGCACCCAGCACCCTGAGTACTGAGCACCGAGCTCCCCGAGCACTGAGCACCCTGAGTACTGAGCACCCAGCACCCCGATAACAGAGCACCCAGCACCCTCAGCACTGTGCACCCAGCACCCCGAGCACTGAGCACCCAGCACCCTGCGTACTGAGCACCCTGAGTACTGAGCACCGATCACCCTGAGCACTGAGCACCCAGCACCCTGAGCACTGAGCACCCAGCACCCTGAGTACTGAGCACCGAGCACCCCGAGCACTGAGCACCCAGCACCCTGATCACTGAGCACCCAGCACGAAGAGTACTGAGCACCGAGCATCCTGAGCACTGAGCACCGAGCACCCCGAACACTGAGCACCCAGCACCCTGAGGACTGAGCACCCAGCACCAAGAGTACTGAGCACCGAGCACCCCGAGCACTGAGCACCGAGCACCCTGAGCACTGAGCACAAAGCACGCTGAGTACTGAGCACCCTGAGTACTGAGCACCAAGGACCCTGAGCACTGAGCACCCAGCACGCTGAGTACTGAGCGCTGAGCACCCTGAGTACTGAGCACCGAGCACCCTGAGTACTGAGCACCCAGCACCCTGAGCACTGAGCAGCCAGCACCCTGAGCACTGAGCACCCAGCACCCCGAGCACTGAGCACCCAGCACCCTGAGCACTGAGCACCCAGCACCCCGAGTACTGAGCACCCAGCACCCTGAGTACTGAGCACCCAGCACCCCGAGCACTGAGCACCCAGCACCCCGAGCACTGAGAACCCAGCACCCCGAGAATTAGCACCCAGCACCCTGAGTACTGAGAACCGAGTACCCTGAATACTGAGCACCCAGCACGCTGAGCACTGAGCACCCAGCACCCCGAGTACTGAGCAAACAGCACACCGAGCACTGAGCACCCAGCACCCCGAGAATGAGCACCCAGCACCCTGAGTACTAAGCACCCAGCACCCTGAGTACTGAGCACCCTGAGGACTGAGCACCGATCACCCTGAGCACTGAGCACCCAGCACCCTGAGTACTGAGCACCCAGCACCCTGAGTACTGAGCACCGAGCACCCCGAGTACTGAGCACCCAGCACCCTGAGCACTGAGCACCGATCACCCTGAGCACTGAGCACCCAGCACCCTGAGTACTGAGCACCCAGCACCCTGAGTACTGAGCAAAGAGCACCCCGAGCACTGAGCACGCAGCACCCTGAGTACTGAGCACCCAGCACCCCGTGCCCTGAGCACCCAGCACCCTGAGTACTGAGCACCCTGAGTACTGAGCACCTAGCACCCCGAGCACTGAGCACCCAGCACCCTGAGCACTGAGCACCCTGCACCCTGAGTACTGAGCATCAAGCACCCTGAGCACTGAGCACCCAGCACCCTGAGCACTGAGCACCCAGCACCCTGAGTACTGAGCACCCAACGTACTGAGCATCGAGCACCCCGAGCACTGAGCACCCAGCACCCTGAGTACTGAGCACCCAGCACCCCGAGCACTGAGGAGCCAGCACCCTGAGTACTGAGCACCGCGCACCCTGAGTACTGAGCACCCAGCACCCCCGAGCACTGAGCACCCAGCACCCCGAGCACTGAGCACCCAGCACCCTGGGCACTGAGCACCTTGAGGACTGAGCACCCAGCACCCTGAGTACTGAGCACCCAGCATCCTGATTACTGAGCACCGATCACCGTGAGCACTGAGCACCCAGCAACCCGAGCACTGAGCACCCAGCACCCTGAGTACTGAGCACCCTGAGTACTGAGCACCCAGCACCCCGAGCACTGAGCACCCTGCACCCTGAGTACTGAGCACCCTGAGTACTGAGCACCCAGCACCCTGAGCACTGAGCACCCAGCACCGTGAGTACTGAGCACCCAGCACCCTGAGCACTGAGCACCCAGCACCCTGAGTACTGAGCACCCAGCACCCTGAGTACTTAGCACCCAGCACCCTGAGCACTGAGCACCCAGCACCCTGAGTACTGAGCACCAAGCACCCTGAGTCCTGAGCACCCAGCACCCTGAGTACTGAGCACCCAGCACCCTGAGTACTGAGCACCGAGCACCCCGAGTACTGAGCACCCAGCACCCTGAGCACTGAGCACCCAGCACCCTGAGTACTGAGCACCCAGCACACTGAGTACTGAGCACCCAGCACCCCGAGCACTGAGCACCCTGAGTACTGAGCACTAAGCACCCTGAGCGCTGAGCACCCAGCACCCCAAGCACGGAGCACCCAGGACCCCGAGCACTGAGTACTGAGCACCCAGCACCCTGAGTACTGAGCACCAAGCTCCCCGAGCACTGAGCACCCTGAGTACTGAGCACCCAGCACCCCGAGCACTGAGCACCCAGCACCCTGAGTAATGAGCACCCAGCACCCCGAGTACTGAGCACCCAGCACCGTGAGTACTGAGCACCCAGCACCCGGAGTACTGAGCACCCAGCACCCTGAGCACTGAGCACAAAGCACGCTGAGTACTGAGCACTGAGCACCCTGAGTACTGAGCACCAAGGACCCTGAGTACTGAGCACCCAGCACCCTGAGCACTGAGCACCCAGCACCCTGAGCACTGAGCACCCAGCACCCCGAGCACTGAGCACCCAGCACCCTGAGCACTGTGCACCCAGCACCCCGAGTACTGAGCACCCAGCACCCTGAGTACTGAGCACCCAGCACAACGAGCACTGAGCACCCAGCACCCTGAGCACTGTGCACCCAGCACCCCGAGTACTGAGCACCCAGCACCCTGAGTACTGAGCACCCAGCACATCGAGCACTGAGCACCCAGCACCCTGAGTACTGAGCACCCAGCACACTGAGTACTGAGCACCCAGCACCCCGAGCACGGAGCACCCTGAGTACTGAGCACTAAGCACCCTGAGCGCTGAGCACCCAGCACCCCAAGCACGGAGCACCCAGGACCCCGAGCACTGAGTACTGAGCACCCAGCACCCTGAGTACTGAGCACCCAGCACCCTGAGTACTGAGCACCAAGCTCCCCGAGCACTGAGCACCCTGAGTACTGAGCACCCAGCACCCCGATAACAGAGCACCCAGCACCCTCAGCACTGTGCACCCAGCACCCCGAGCACTGAGCACCCAGCACCCTGCGTACTGAGCACCCTGAGTACTGAGCACCGATCACCCTGAGCACTGAGCACCCAGCACCCTGAGCACTGAGCACCCAGCACCCTGAGTACTGAGCACCGAGCACCCCGAGCACTGAGCACCCAGCACCCTGATCACTGAGCACCCAGCACGAAGAGTACTGAGCACCGAGCATCCTGAGCACTGAGCACCGAGCACCCCGAACACTGAGCACCCAGCACCCTGAGGACTGAGCACCCAGCACCAAGAGTACTGAGCACCGAGCACCCCGAGCACTGAGCACCGAGCACCCCAAGCACTGAGCAACCAGCACCCTGAGTACTGAGCACCCAGCACCCCGAGCACTGAGCACCCAGCACCCTGAGTAATGAGCACCCAGCACCCCGAGTACTGAGCACCCAGCACCGTGAGTACTGAGCACCCAGCACCCTGAGTACTGAGCACCCAGCACCCTGAGCACTGAGCACAAAGCACGCTGAGTACTGAGCACTGAGCACCCTGAGTACTGAGCACCAAGGACCCTGAGTACTGAGCACCCAGCACCCTGAGCACTGAGCACAAAGCACTCTGAGTACTGAGCGCTGAGCACCCTGAGTACTGAGCACCGAGCACCCTGAGTACTGAGCACTCAGAACCCTGAGCACTGAGCACCCAGCACCCTGAGCACTGAGCACCCAGCACCCCGAGCACTGAGCACCCAGCACCCTGAGCACTGAGCACCCAGCACCCCGAGTACTGAGCACCCAGCACCCTGAGTACTGAGTACCCAGCACAACGAGCACTGAGCACCCAGCACCCCGAGCACTGAGCAACCAGCACCCCGAGAATGAGCACCCAGCACCCTGAGTACTGAGAACCGAGCACCCTGAGTACTGAGCACCCAGCACGCTGAGCACTGAGCACCCAGCACCCCGATTACTGAGCAAACAGCACACCGAGCACTGAGCACCCAGCACCCCGAGAATGAGCACCCAGCACACTGAGTACTGAGCACCCAGCACCCTGAGTACTGAGCACCCAGCACAACGAGCACTGAGCACCCTGAGTACTGAGCACCCAGCACCCTGAGTACTGAGCACTAAGCATCCAGAGCGCTGAGCACCCAGCACCCCAAGCACGGAGCACCCAGGACACCGAGCACTGAGTAATGAGCACCCAGCACCCTGAGTACTGAGCACCGAGCTGCCTGAGCACTGAGCACCCTGAGTACTGAGCACCCAGCACCCCGATCACAGAGCAGCCAGCACCCTCAGCACTGAGCTCCCATCACCCCGAGCACTGAGCACCCAGCACCCTGAGTACTGAGCACCCTGAGGACTGAGCACCGATCACCCTGAGCACTGAGCACCCATCACCCTGAGTACTGAGCACCCAGCACCCTGAGTACTGAGCACCGAGCACCCCGAGTACTGAGCACCCAGCACCCTGAGCACTGAGCACCTAGCACCCCGAGTACTGAGCACGCAGCACCCTGAGTACTGAGCACCCTGAGGACTGAGCACCCAGCACCCTGAGTACTGAGCACCCTGAGTACTGAGCACCCAGCACCCTGAGTACTGAGCACCCAGCACCCTGAGCACTGAGCACCCAGAACCCACAGTACTGAGCACCGAGCACCCTGAGTACTGAGCACCCAGCACCCTGAGCACTGAGCACACAGCACCCTGAGTACTGAGCACCCAGCAACCTGAGTACTTAGCACCCAGCACCCTGAGCACTGAGCACCCTGAGTACTGAGCACCCAGCACCCTGAGTACTGAGCACCCAGCACCCTGAGCACTGAGCACCCAGAACCCACAGTACTGAGCACCGAGCACCCTGAGTACTGAGCACCCAGCACCCTGAGCACTGAGCACACAGCACCCTGAGTACTGAGCACCCAGCAACCTGAGTACTTAGCACCCAGCACCCTGAGCACTGAGCACCCAGCACCCTCACTACTGAGCACCGAGCACCCTGAGTACTGAGCACCCAGCACCCTGAGTACTGAGCACCCAGGACCCTCAGTACTGAGCACCGAGCACCCCGAGTACTGAGCACCCAGCACCCTGAGCACTGAGCACCCAGCACCCTGAGTACTGAGCACCCAGCACCCTGAGTACTGAGCACCCAGCACCCCGAGCACTGAGCACCCTGAATACTGAGCACCCAGCACCCTGAGTACTGAGCACCCAGCACCCTGAGTACTGAGCACTAAGCACCCAGAGCGCTGAGCACCCAGCACCCCAAGCTCGGAGCACACAGGACCCCGAGCACTGAGTACTGAGCACCCAGCACCCTGAGTACTGAGCACCGAGCTCCCCGAGCACTGAGCACCCTGAGTACTGAGCACCCAGCACCCCGATAACAGAGCACCCAGCACCCTCAGCACTGTGCACCCAGCACCCCGAGCACTGAGCACCCAGCACCCTGCGTACTGAGCACCCTGAGTACTGAGCACCGATCACCCTGAGCACTGAGCACCCAGCACCCTGAGCACTGAGCACCCAGCACCCTGAGTACTGAGCACCGAGCACCCCGAGCACTGAGCACCCAGCACCCTGATCACTGAGCACCCAGCACGAAGAGTACTGAGCACCGAGCATCCTGAGCACTGAGCACCGAGCACCCCGAACACTGAGCACCCAGCACCCTGAGGACTGAGCACCCAGCACCAAGAGTACTGAGCACCGAGCACCCCGAGCACTGAGCACCGAGCACCCCAAGCACTGAGCAACCAGCACCCTGAGTACTGAGCACCCAGCACCCTGAGTAATGAGCACCCAGCACCCCGAGTACTGAGCACCCAGCACCGTGAGTACTGAGCACCCAGCACCCTGAGTACTGAGCACCCAGCACCCTGAGTACTGAGCACCGAGCACCCCGAGTACTGAGCACCCAGCAACCCGAGCACTGAGCACACAGCACCCTGAACACTGAGCACCCAGCACCCCAAGCACTGAGCACCCAGCACCCTGAGTACTGAGAACCCAGCACCCTGAGCACTGAGCACAAAGCACGCTGAGTACTGAGCACCCTGAGTACTGAGCACCAAGGACCCTGAGCACTGAGCACCCAGCACGCTGAGTACTGAGCGCTGAGCACCCTGAGTACTGAGCACCGAGCACCCTGAGTACTGAGCACCCAGCACCCTGAGCACTGAGCAGCCAGCACCCTGAGCACTGAGCACCCAGCACCCCGAGCACTGAGCACCCAGCACCCTGAGCACTGAGCACCCAGCACCCCGAGTACTGAGCACCCAGCACCCTGAGTACTGAGCACCCAGCACCCCGAGCACTGAGCACCCAGCACCCCGAGCACTGAGAACCCAGCACCCCGAGAATTAGCACCCAGCACCCTGAGTACTGAGAACCGAGTACCCTGAATACTGAGCACCCAGCACGCTGAGCACTGAGCACCCAGCACCCCGAGTACTGAGCAAACAGCACACCGAGCACTGAGCACCCAGCACCCCGAGAATGAGCACCCAGCACCCTGAGTACTAAGCACCCAGCACCCTGAGTACTGAGCACCCTGAGGACTGAGCACCGATCACCCTGAGCACTGAGCACCCAGCACCCTGAGTACTGAGCACCCAGCACCCTGAGTACTGAGCACCGAGCACCCCGAGTACTGAGCACCCAGCACCCTGAGCACTGAGCACCGATCACCCTGAGCACTGAGCACCCAGCACCCTGAGTACTGAGCACCCAGCACCCTGAGTACTGAGCAAAGAGCACCCCGAGCACTGAGCACGCAGCACCCTGAGTACTGAGCACCCAGCACCCCGTGCCCTGAGCACCCAGCACCCTGAGTACTGAGCACCCTGAGTACTGAGCACCTAGCACCCCGAGCACTGAGCACCCAGCACCCTGAGCACTGAGCACGGTGCACCCTGAGTACTGAGCATCAAGCACCCTGAGCACTGAGCACCAAGCACCCTGAGCACTGAGCACCCAGCACCCTGAGTACTGAGCACCCAACGTACTGAGCATCGAGGACCCCGAGCACTGAGCACCCAGCACCCTGAGTACTGAGCACCCAGCACCCCGAGCACTGAGGACCCAGCACCCTGAGTACTGAGCACCGCGCACCCTGAGTACTGAGCACCCAGCACCCCCGAGCACTGAGCACACAGCACCCCGAGCACTGAGCACCCAGCACCCTGGGCACTGAGCACCCTGAGGACTGAGCACCCAGCACCCTGAGTACTGAGCACCCAGCATCCTGATTACTGAGCACCGATCACCGTGAGCACTGAGCACCCAGCAACCCGAGCACTGAGCACCCAGCACCCTGAGTACTGAGCACCCTGAGTACTGAGCACCCAGCACCCCGAGCACTGAGCACCCTGCACCCTGAGTACTGAGCACCCTGAGTACTGAGCACCCAGCACCCTGAGCACTGAGCACCCAGCACCGTGAGTACTGAGCACCCAGCACCCTGAGCACTGAGCACCCAGCACCCTGAGTACTGAGCACCCAGCACCCTGAGTACTTAGCACCCAGCACCCTGAGCACTGAGCACCCAGCACCCTGAGTACTGAGCACCAAGCACCCTGAGTCCTGAGCACCCAGCACCCTGAGTACTGAGCACCCAGCACCCTGAGTACTGAGCACCGAGCACCCCGAGTACTGAGCACCCAGCACCCTGAGCACTGAGCACCCAGCACCCTGAGTACTGAGCACCCAGCACACTGAGTACTGAGCACCCAGCACCCCGAGCACTGAGCACCCTGAGTACTGAGCACTAAGCACCCTGAGCGCTGAGCACCCAGCACCCCAAGCACGGAGCACCCAGGACCCCGAGCACTGAGTACTGAGCACCCAGCACCCTGAGTACTGAGCACCAAGCTCCCCGAGCACTGAGCACCCTGAGTACTGAGCACCCAGCACCCCGAGCACTGAGCACCCAGCACCCTGAGTAATGAGCACCCAGCACCCCGAGTACTGAGCACCCAGCACCGTGAGTACTGAGCACCCAGCACCCGGAGTACTGAGCACCCAGCACCCTGAGCACTGAGCACAAAGCACGCTGAGTACTGAGCACTGAGCACCCTGAGTACTGAGCACCAAGGACCCTGAGTACTGAGCACCCAGCACCCTGAGCACTGAGCACCCAGCACCCTGAGCACTGAGCACCCAGCACCCCGAGCACTGAGCACCCAGCACCCTGAGCACTGTGCACCCAGCACCCCGAGTACTGAGCACCCAGCACCCTGAGTACTGAGCACCCAGCACAACGAGCACTGAGCACCCAGCACCCTGAGCAATGTGCACCCAGCACCCCGAGTACTGAGCACCCAGCACCCTGAGTACTGAGCACCCAGCACAACGAGCACTGAGCACCCAGCACCCTGAGTACTGAGCACCCAGCACACTGAGTACTGAGCACCCAGCACCCCGAGCACGGAGCACCCTGAGTACTGAGCACTAAGCACCCTGAGCGCTGAGCACCCAGCACCCCAAGCACGGAGCACCCAGGACCCCGAGCACTGAGTACTGAGCACCCAGCACCCTGAGTACTGAGCACCAAGCTCCCCGAGCACTGAGCACCCTGAGTACTGAGCACCCAGCACCCCGATAACAGAGCACCCAGCACCCTCAGCACTGTGCACCCAGCACCCCGAGCACTGAGCACCCAGCACCCTGCGTACTGAGCACCCTGAGTACTGAGCACCGATCACCCTGAGCACTGAGCACCCAGCACCCTGAGCACTGAGCACCCAGCACCCTGAGTACTGAGCACCGAGTACCCCGAGCACTGAGCACCCAGCACCCTGATCACTGAGCACCCAGCACGAAGAGTACTGAGCACCGAGCATCCTGAGCACTGAGCACCGAGCACCCCGAACACTGAGCACCCAGCACCCTGAGGACTGAGCACCCAGCACCAAGAGTACTGAGCACCGAGCACCCCGAGCACTGAGCACCGAGCACCCCAAGCACTGAGCAACCAGCACCCTGAGTACTGAGCACCCAGCACCCCGAGCACTGAGCACCCAGCACCCTGAGTAATGAGCACCCAGCACCCCGAGTACTGAGCACCCAGCACCGTGAGTACTGAGCACCCAGCACCCTGAGTACTGAGCACCCAGCACCCTGAGCACTGAGCACAAAGCACGCTGAGTACTGAGCACTGAGCACCCTGAGTACTGAGCACCAAGGACCCTGAGTACTGAGCACCCAGCACCCTGAGCACTGAGCACAAAGCACTCTGAGTACTGAGCGCTGAGCACCCTGAGTACTGAGCACCGAGCACCCTGAGTACTGAGCACTCAGCACCCTGAGCACTGAGCACCCAGCACCCTGAGCACTGAGCACCCAGCACCCCGAGCACTGAGCACCCAGCACCCTGAGCACTGAGCACCCAGCACCCCGAGTACTGAGCACCCAGCAACCTGAGTACTGAGTACCCAGCACAACGAGCACTGAGCACCCAGCACCCCGAGCACTGAGCAACCAGCACCCCGAGAATGAGCACCCAGCACCCTGAGTACTGAGAACCGAGCACCCTGAGTACTGAGCACCCAGCACGCTGAGCACTGAGCACCCAGCACCCCGATTACTGAGCAAACAGCACACCGAGCACTGAGCACCCAGCACCCCGAGAATGAGCACCCAGCACACTGAGTACTGAGCACCCAGCACCCTGAGTACTGAGCACCCAGCACAACGAGCACTGAGCACCCTGAGTACTGAGCACCCAGCACCCTGAGTACTGAGCACTAAGCATCCAGAGCGCTGAGCACCCAGCACCCCAAGCACGGAGCACCCAGGACACCGAGCACTGAGTAATGAGCACCCAGCACCCTGAGTACTGAGCACCGAGCTGCCTGAGCACTGAGCACCCTGAGTACTGAGCACCCAGCACCCCGATCACAGAGCAGCCAGCACCCTCAGCACTGAGCTCCCATCACCCCGAGCACTGAGCACCCAGCACCCTGAGTACTGAGCACCCTGAGGACTGAGCACCGATCACCCTGAGCACTGAGCACCCATCACCCTGAGTACTGAGCACCCAGCACCCTGAGTACTGAGCACCGAGCACCCCGAGTACTGAGCACCCAGCACCCTGAGCACTGAGCACCTAGCACCCCGAGTACTGAGCACGCAGCACCCTGAGTACTGAGCACCCAGCACCCCGAGCCCTGAGCAACCAGCACCCTGAGCACTGAGCACCCTGAGGACTGAGCACCCAGCACCCTGAGTACTGAGCACCCTGAGTACTGAGCACCCAGCACCCTGAGTACTGAGCACCCAGCACCCTGAGCACTGAGCACCCAGAACCCACAGTACTGAGCACCGAGCACCCTGAGTACTGAGCACCCAGCACCCTGAGCACTGAGCACACAGCACCCTGAGTACTGAGCACCCAGCAACCTGAGTACTTAGCACCCAGCACCCTGAGCACTGAGCACCCAGCACCCTCAGTACTGAGCACCGAGCACCCTGAGTACTGAGCACCCAGCACCCTGAGTACTGAGCACCCAGGACCCTCAGTACTGAGCACCGAGCACCCCGAGTACTGAGCACCCAGCACCCTGAGCACTGAGCACCCAGCACCCTGAGTACTGAGCACCCAGCACCCTGAGTACTGAGCACCCAGCACCCCGAGCACTGAGCACCCTGAATACTGAGCACCCAGCACCCTGAGTACTGAGCACCCAGCACCCTGAGTACTGAGCACTAAGCACCCAGAGCGCTGAGCACCCAGCACCCCAAGCACGGAGCACACAGGACCCCGAGCACTGAGTACTGAGCACCCAGCACCCTGAGTACTGAGCACCGAGCTCCCCGAGCACTGAGCACCCTGAGTACTGAGCACCCAGCACCCCGATAACAGAGCACCCAGCACCCTCAGCACTGTGCACCCAGCACCCCGAGCACTGAGCACCCAGCACCCTGCGTACTGAGCACCCTGAGTACTGAGCACCGATCACCCTGAGCACTGAGCACCCAGCACCCTGAGCACTGAGCACCCAGCACCCTGAGTACTGAGCACCGAGCACCCCGAGCACTGAGCACCCAGCACCCTGATCACTGAGCACCCAGCACGAAGAGTACTGAGCACCGAGCATCCTGAGCACTGAGCACCGAGCACCCCGAACACTGAGCACCCAGCACCCTGAGGACTGAGCACCCAGCACCAAGAGTACTGAGCACCGAGCACCCCGAGCACTGAGCACCGAGCACCCTGAGCACTGAGCACAAAGCACGCTGAGTACTGAGCACCCTGAGTACTGAGCACCAAGGACCCTGAGCACTGAGCACCCAGCACGCTGAGTACTGAGCGCTGAGCACCCTGAGTACTGAGCACCGAGCACCCTGAGTACTGAGCACCCAGCACCCTGAGCACTGAGCAGCCAGCACCCTGAGCACTGAGCACCCAGCACCCCGAGCACTGAGCACCCAGCACCCTGAGCACTGAGCACCCAGCACCCCGAGTACTGAGCACCCAGCACCCTGAGTACTGAGCACCCAGCACCCCGAGCACTGAGCACCCAGCACCCCGAGCACTGAGAACCCAGCACCCCGAGAATTAGCACCCAGCACCCTGAGTACTGAGAACCGAGTACCCTGAATACTGAGCACCCAGCACGCTGAGCACTGAGCACCCAGCACCCCGAGTACTGAGCAAACAGCACACCGAGCACTGAGCACCCAGCACCCCGAGAATGAGCACCCAGCACCCTGAGTACTAAGCACCCAGCACCCTGAGTACTGAGCACCCTGAGGACTGAGCACCGATCACCCTGAGCACTGAGCACCCAGCACCCTGAGTACTGAGCACCCAGCACCCTGAGTACTGAGCACCGAGCACCCCGAGTACTGAGCACCCAGCACCCTGAGCACTGAGCACCGATCACCCTGAGCACTGAGCACCCAGCACCCTGAGTACTGAGCACCCAGCACCCTGAGTACTGAGCAAAGAGCACCCCGAGCACTGAGCACGCAGCACCCTGAGTACTGAGCACCCAGCACCCCGTGCCCTGAGCACCCAGCACCCTGAGTACTGAGCACCCTGAGTACTGAGCACCTAGCACCCCGAGCACTGAGCACCCAGCACCCTGAGCACTGAGCACCCTGCACCCTGAGTACTGAGCATCAAGCACCCTGAGCACTGAGCACCCAGCACCCTGAGCACTGAGCACCCAGCACCCTGAGTACTGAGCACCCAACGTACTGAGCATCGAGCACCCCGAGCACTGAGCACCCAGCACCCTGAGTACTGAGCACCCAGCACCCCGAGCACTGAGGAGCCAGCACCCTGAGTACTGAGCACCGCGCACCCTGAGTACTGAGCACCCAGCACCCCCGAGCACTGAGCACCCAGCACCCCGAGCACTGAGCACCCAGCACCCTGGGCACTGAGCACCTTGAGGACTGAGCACCCAGCACCCTGAGTACTGAGCACCCAGCATCCTGATTACTGAGCACCGATCACCGTGAGCACTGAGCACCCAGCAACCCGAGCACTGAGCACCCAGCACCCTGAGTACTGAGCACCCTGAGTACTGAGCACCCAGCACCCCGAGCACTGAGCACCCTGCACCCTGAGTACTGAGCACCCTGAGTACTGAGCACCCAGCACCCTGAGCACTGAGCACCCAGCACCGTGAGTACTGAGCACCCAGCACCCTGAGCACTGAGCACCCAGCACCCTGAGTACTGAGCACCCAGCACCCTGAGTACTTAGCACCCAGCACCCTGAGCACTGAGCACCCAGCACCCTGAGTACTGAGCACCAAGCACCCTGAGTCCTGAGCACCCAGCACCCTGAGTACTGAGCACCCAGCACCCTGAGTACTGAGCACCGAGCACCCCGAGTACTGAGCACCCAGCACCCTGAGCACTGAGCACCCAGCACCCTGAGTACTGAGCACCCAGCACACTGAGTACTGAGCACCCAGCACCCCGAGCACTGAGCACCCTGAGTACTGAGCACTAAGCACCCTGAGCGCTGAGCACCCAGCACCCCAAGCACGGAGCACCCAGGACCCCGAGCACTGAGTACTGAGCACCCAGCACCCTGAGTACTGAGCACCAAGCTCCCCGAGCACTGAGCACCCTGAGTACTGAGCACCCAGCACCCCGAGCACTGAGCACCCAGCACCCTGAGTAATGAGCACCCAGCACCCCGAGTACTGAGCACCCAGCACCGTGAGTACTGAGCACCCAGCACCCGGAGTACTGAGCACCCAGCACCCTGAGCACTGAGCACAAAGCACGCTGAGTACTGAGCACTGAGCACCCTGAGTACTGAGCACCAAGGACCCTGAGTACTGAGCACCCAGCACCCTGAGCACTGAGCACCCAGCACCCTGAGCACTGAGCACCCAGCACCCCGAGCACTGAGCACCCAGCACCCTGAGCACTGTGCACCCAGCACCCCGAGTACTGAGCACCCAGCACCCTGAGTACTGAGCACCCAGCACAACGAGCACTGAGCACCCAGCACCCTGAGCACTGTGCACCCAGCACCCCGAGTACTGAGCACCCAGCACCCTGAGTACTGAGCACCCAGCACAACGAGCACTGAGCACCCAGCACCCTGAGTACTGAGCACCCAGCACACTGAGTACTGAGCACCCAGCACCCCGAGCACGGAGCACCCTGAGTACTGAGCACTAAGCACCCTGAGCGCTGAGCACCCAGCACCCCAAGCACGGAGCACCCAGGACCCCGAGCACTGAGTACTGAGCACCCAGCACCCTGAGTACTGAGCACCCAGCACCCTGAGTACTGAGCACCAAGCTCCCCGAGCACTGAGCACCCTGAGTACTGAGCACCCAGCACCCCGATAACAGAGCACCCAGCACCCTCAGCACTGTGCACCCAGCACCCCGAGCACTGAGCACCCAGCACCCTGCGTACTGAGCACCCTGAGTACTGAGCACCGATCACCCTGAGCACTGAGCACCCAGCACCCTGAGCACTGAGCACCCAGCACCCTGAGTACTGAGCACCGAGCACCCCGAGCACTGAGCACCCAGCACCCTGATCACTGAGCACCCAGCACGAAGAGTACTGAGCACCGAGCATCCTGAGCACTGAGCACCGAGCACCCCGAACACTGAGCACCCAGCACCCTGAGGACTGAGCACCCAGCACCAAGAGTACTGAGCACCGAGCACCCCGAGCACTGAGCACCGAGCACCCCAAGCACTGAGCAACCAGCACCCTGAGTACTGAGCACCCAGCACCCCGAGCACTGAGCACCCAGCACCCTGAGTAATGAGCACCCAGCACCCCGAGTACTGAGCACCCAGCACCGTGAGTACTGAGCACCCAGCACCCTGAGTACTGAGCACCCAGCACCCTGAGCACTGAGCACAAAGCACGCTGAGTACTGAGCACTGAGCACCCTGAGTACTGAGCACCAAGGACCCTGAGTACTGAGCACCCAGCACCCTGAGCACTGAGCACAAAGCACTCTGAGTACTGAGCGCTGAGCACCCTGAGTACTGAGCACCGAGCACCCTGAGTACTGAGCACTCAGAACCCTGAGCACTGAGCACCCAGCACCCTGAGCACTGAGCACCCAGCACCCCGAGCACTGAGCACCCAGCACCCTGAGCACTGAGCACCCAGCACCCCGAGTACTGAGCACCCAGCACCCTGAGTACTGAGTACCCAGCACAACGAGCACTGAGCACCCAGCACCCCGAGCACTGAGCAACCAGCACCCCGAGAATGAGCACCCAGCACCCTGAGTACTGAGAACCGAGCACCCTGAGTACTGAGCACCCAGCACGCTGAGCACTGAGCACCCAGCACCCCGATTACTGAGCAAACAGCACACCGAGCACTGAGCACCCAGCACCCCGAGAATGAGCACCCAGCACACTGAGTACTGAGCACCCAGCACCCTGAGTACTGAGCACCCAGCACAACGAGCACTGAGCACCCTGAGTACTGAGCACCCAGCACCCTGAGTACTGAGCACTAAGCATCCAGAGCGCTGAGCACCCAGCACCCCAAGCACGGAGCACCCAGGACACCGAGCACTGAGTAATGAGCACCCAGCACCCTGAGTACTGAGCACCGAGCTGCCTGAGCACTGAGCACCCTGAGTACTGAGCACCCAGCACCCCGATCACAGAGCAGCCAGCACCCTCAGCACTGAGCTCCCATCACCCCGAGCACTGAGCACCCAGCACCCTGAGTACTGAGCACCCTGAGGACTGAGCACCGATCACCCTGAGCACTGAGCACCCATCACCCTGAGTACTGAGCACCCAGCACCCTGAGTACTGAGCACCGAGCACCCCGAGTACTGAGCACCCAGCACCCTGAGCACTGAGCACCTAGCACCCCGAGTACTGAGCACGCAGCACCCTGAGTACTGAGCACCCTGAGGACTGAGCACCCAGCACCCTGAGTACTGAGCACCCTGAGTACTGAGCACCCAGCACCCTGAGTACTGAGCACCCAGCACCCTGAGCACTGAGCACCCAGAACCCACAGTACTGAGCACCGAGCACCCTGAGTACTGAGCACCCAGCACCCTGAGCACTGAGCACACAGCACCCTGAGTACTGAGCACCCAGCAACCTGAGTACTTAGCACCCAGCACCCTGAGCACTGAGCACCCTGAGTACTGAGCACCCAGCACCCTGAGTACTGAGCACCCAGCACCCTGAGCACTGAGCACCCAGAACCCACAGTACTGAGCACCGAGCACCCTGAGTACTGAGCACCCAGCACCCTGAGCACTGAGCACACAGCACCCTGAGTACTGAGCACCCAGCAACCTGAGTACTTAGCACCCAGCACCCTGAGCACTGAGCACCCAGCACCCTCACTACTGAGCACCGAGCACCCTGAGTACTGAGCACCCAGCACCCTGAGTACTGAGCACCCAGGACCCTCAGTACTGAGCACCGAGCACCCCGAGTACTGAGCACCCAGCACCCTGAGCACTGAGCACCCAGCACCCTGAGTACTGAGCACCCAGCACCCTGAGTACTGAGCACCCAGCACCCCGAGCACTGAGCACCCTGAATACTGAGCACCCAGCACCCTGAGTACTGAGCACCCAGCACCCTGAGTACTGAGCACTAAGCACCCAGAGCGCTGAGCACCCAGCACCCCAAGCTCGGAGCACACAGGACCCCGAGCACTGAGTACTGAGCACCCAGCACCCTGAGTACTGAGCACCGAGCTCCCCGAGCACTGAGCACCCTGAGTACTGAGCACCCAGCACCCCGATAACAGAGCACCCAGCACCCTCAGCACTGTGCACCCAGCACCCCGAGCACTGAGCACCCAGCACCCTGCGTACTGAGCACCCTGAGTACTGAGCACCGATCACCCTGAGCACTGAGCACCCAGCACCCTGAGCACTGAGCACCCAGCACCCTGAGTACTGAGCACCGAGCACCCCGAGCACTGAGCACCCAGCACCCTGATCACTGAGCACCCAGCACGAAGAGTACTGAGCACCGAGCATCCTGAGCACTGAGCACCGAGCACCCCGAACACTGAGCACCCAGCACCCTGAGGACTGAGCACCCAGCACCAAGAGTACTGAGCACCGAGCACCCCGAGCACTGAGCACCGAGCACCCCAAGCACTGAGCAACCAGCACCCTGAGTACTGAGCACCCAGCACCCTGAGTAATGAGCACCCAGCACCCCGAGTACTGAGCACCCAGCACCGTGAGTACTGAGCACCCAGCACCCTGAGTACTGAGCACCCAGCACCCTGAGTACTGAGCACCGAGCACCCCGAGTACTGAGCACCCAGCAACCCGAGCACTGAGCACACAGCACCCTGAACACTGAGCACCCAGCACCCCAAGCACTGAGCACCCAGCACCCTGAGTACTGAGAACCCAGCACCCTGAGCACTGAGCACAAAGCACGCTGAGTACTGAGCACCCTGAGTACTGAGCACCAAGGACCCTGAGCACTGAGCACCCAGCACGCTGAGTACTGAGCGCTGAGCACCCTGAGTACTGAGCACCGAGCACCCTGAGTACTGAGCACCCAGCACCCTGAGCACTGAGCAGCCAGCACCCTGAGCACTGAGCACCCAGCACCCCGAGCACTGAGCACCCAGCACCCTGAGCACTGAGCACCCAGCACCCCGAGTACTGAGCACCCAGCACCCTGAGTACTGAGCACCCAGCACCCCGAGCACTGAGCACCCAGCACCCCGAGCACTGAGAACCCAGCACCCCGAGAATTAGCACCCAGCACCCTGAGTACTGAGAACCGAGTACCCTGAATACTGAGCACCCAGCACGCTGAGCACTGAGCACCCAGCACCCCGAGTACTGAGCAAACAGCACACCGAGCACTGAGCACCCAGCACCCCGAGAATGAGCACCCAGCACCCTGAGTACTAAGCACCCAGCACCCTGAGTACTGAGCACCCTGAGGACTGAGCACCGATCACCCTGAGCACTGAGCACCCAGCACCCTGAGTACTGAGCACCCAGCACCCTGAGTACTGAGCACCGAGCACCCCGAGTACTGAGCACCCAGCACCCTGAGCACTGAGCACCGATCACCCTGAGCACTGAGCACCCAGCACCCTGAGTACTGAGCACCCAGCACCCTGAGTACTGAGCAAAGAGCACCCCGAGCACTGAGCACGCAGCACCCTGAGTACTGAGCACCCAGCACCCCGTGCCCTGAGCACCCAGCACCCTGAGTACTGAGCACCCTGAGTACTGAGCACCTAGCACCCCGAGCACTGAGCACCCAGCACCCTGAGCACTGAGCACGGTGCACCCTGAGTACTGAGCATCAAGCACCCTGAGCACTGAGCACCAAGCACCCTGAGCACTGAGCACCCAGCACCCTGAGTACTGAGCACTGAGCACCCCGAGTACGGAGCACCCATCACCCCGAGCACTGACGACCCAGCAACCTGAGTACTGAGCACCCTGAGGACTGAGCACCGATCACCCTGAGCACTGAGCACCCTGAGTACTGAGCACCCAGCACCCTGAGTACTGAGCACTAAGCATCCAGAGCGCTGAGCACCCAGCACCCCAAGCACGGAGCACCCAGGACACCGAGCACTGAGTAATGAGCACCCAGCACCCTGAGTACTGAGCACCGAGCTGCCTGAGCACTGAGCACCCTGAGTACTGAGCACCCAGCACCCCGATCACAGAGCAGCCAGCACCCTCAGCACTGAGCTCCCATCACCCCGAGCACTGAGCACCCAGCACCCTGAGTACTGAGCACCCTGAGGACTGAGCACCGATCACCCTGAGCACTGAGCACCCATCACCCTGAGTACTGAGCACCCAGCACCCTGAGTACTGAGCACCGAGCACCCCGAGTACTGAGCACCCAGCACCCTGAGCACTGAGCACCTAGCACCCCGAGTACTGAGCACGCAGCACCCTGAGTACTGAGCACCCTGAGGACTGAGCACCCAGCACCCTGAGTACTGAGCACCCTGAGTACTGAGCACCCAGCACCCTGAGTACTGAGCACCCAGCACCCTGAGCACTGAGCACCCAGAACCCACAGTACTGAGCACCGAGCACCCTGAGTACTGAGCACCCAGCACCCTGAGCACTGAGCACACAGCACCCTGAGTACTGAGCACCCAGCAACCTGAGTACTTAGCACCCAGCACCCTGAGCACTGAGCACCCTGAGTACTGAGCACCCAGCACCCTGAGTACTGAGCACCCAGCACCCTGAGCACTGAGCACCCAGAACCCACAGTACTGAGCACCGAGCACCCTGAGTACTGAGCACCCAGCACCCTGAGCACTGAGCACACAGCACCCTGAGTACTGAGCACCCAGCAACCTGAGTACTTAGCACCCAGCACCCTGAGCACTGAGCACCCAGCACCCTCACTACTGAGCACCGAGCACCCTGAGTACTGAGCACCCAGCACCCTGAGTACTGAGCACCCAGGACCCTCAGTACTGAGCACCGAGCACCCCGAGTACTGAGCACCCAGCACCCTGAGCACTGAGCACCCAGCACCCTGAGTACTGAGCACCCAGCACCCTGAGTACTGAGCACCCAGCACCCCGAGCACTGAGCACCCTGAATACTGAGCACCCAGCACCCTGAGTACTGAGCACCCAGCACCCTGAGTACTGAGCACTAAGCACCCAGAGCGCTGAGCACCCAGCACCCCAAGCTCGGAGCACACAGGACCCCGAGCACTGAGTACTGAGCACCCAGCACCCTGAGTACTGAGCACCGAGCTCCCCGAGCACTGAGCACCCTGAGTACTGAGCACCCAGCACCCCGATAACAGAGCACCCAGCACCCTCAGCACTGTGCACCCAGCACCCCGAGCACTGAGCACCCAGCACCCTGCGTACTGAGCACCCTGAGTACTGAGCACCGATCACCCTGAGCACTGAGCACCCAGCACCCTGAGCACTGAGCACCCAGCACCCTGAGTACTGAGCACCGAGCACCCCGAGCACTGAGCACCCAGCACCCTGATCACTGAGCACCCAGCACGAAGAGTACTGAGCACCGAGCATCCTGAGCACTGAGCACCGAGCACCCCGAACACTGAGCACCCAGCACCCTGAGGACTGAGCACCCAGCACCAAGAGTACTGAGCACCGAGCACCCCGAGCACTGAGCACCGAGCACCCCAAGCACTGAGCAACCAGCACCCTGAGTACTGAGCACCCAGCACCCTGAGTAATGAGCACCCAGCACCCCGAGTACTGAGCACCCAGCACCGTGAGTACTGAGCACCCAGCACCCTGAGTACTGAGCACCCAGCACCCTGAGTACTGAGCACCGAGCACCCCGAGTACTGAGCACCCAGCAACCCGAGCACTGAGCACACAGCACCCTGAACACTGAGCACCCAGCACCCCAAGCACTGAGCACCCAGCACCCTGAGTACTGAGAACCCAGCACCCTGAGCACTGAGCACAAAGCACGCTGAGTACTGAGCACCCTGAGTACTGAGCACCAAGGACCCTGAGCACTGAGCACCCAGCACGCTGAGTACTGAGCGCTGAGCACCCTGAGTACTGAGCACCGAGCACCCTGAGTACTGAGCACCCAGCACCCTGAGCACTGAGCAGCCAGCACCCTGAGCACTGAGCACCCAGCACCCCGAGCACTGAGCACCCAGCACCCTGAGCACTGAGCACCCAGCACCCCGAGTACTGAGCACCCAGCACCCTGAGTACTGAGCACCCAGCACCCCGAGCACTGAGCACCCAGCACCCCGAGCACTGAGAACCCAGCACCCCGAGAATTAGCACCCAGCACCCTGAGTACTGAGAACCGAGTACCCTGAATACTGAGCACCCAGCACGCTGAGCACTGAGCACCCAGCACCCCGAGTACTGAGCAAACAGCACACCGAGCACTGAGCACCCAGCACCCCGAGAATGAGCACCCAGCACCCTGAGTACTAAGCACCCAGCACCCTGAGTACTGAGCACCCTGAGGACTGAGCACCGATCACCCTGAGCACTGAGCACCCAGCACCCTGAGTACTGAGCACCCAGCACCCTGAGTACTGAGCACCGAGCACCCCGAGTACTGAGCACCCAGCACCCTGAGCACTGAGCACCGATCACCCTGAGCACTGAGCACCCAGCACCCTGAGTACTGAGCACCCAGCACCCTGAGTACTGAGCAAAGAGCACCCCGAGCACTGAGCACGCAGCACCCTGAGTACTGAGCACCCAGCACCCCGTGCCCTGAGCACCCAGCACCCTGAGTACTGAGCACCCTGAGTACTGAGCACCTAGCACCCCGAGCACTGAGCACCCAGCACCCTGAGCACTGAGCACGGTGCACCCTGAGTACTGAGCATCAAGCACCCTGAGCACTGAGCACCAAGCACCCTGAGCACTGAGCACCCAGCACCCTGAGTACTGAGCACCCAACGTACTGAGCATCGAGGACCCCGAGCACTGAGCACCCAGCACCCTGAGTACTGAGCACCCAGCACCCCGAGCACTGAGGACCCAGCACCCTGAGTACTGAGCACCGCGCACCCTGAGTACTGAGCACCCAGCACCCCCGAGCACTGAGCACACAGCACCCCGAGCACTGAGCACCCAGCACCCTGGGCACTGAGCACCCTGAGGACTGAGCACCCAGCACCCTGAGTACTGAGCACCCAGCATCCTGATTACTGAGCACCGATCACCGTGAGCACTGAGCACCCAGCAACCCGAGCACTGAGCACCCAGCACCCTGAGTACTGAGCACCCTGAGTACTGAGCACCCAGCACCCCGAGCACTGAGCACCCTGCACCCTGAGTACTGAGCACCCTGAGTACTGAGCACCCAGCACCCTGAGCACTGAGCACCCAGCACCGTGAGTACTGAGCACCCAGCACCCTGAGCACTGAGCACCCAGCACCCTGAGTACTGAGCACCCAGCACCCTGAGTACTTAGCACCCAGCACCCTGAGCACTGAGCACCCAGCACCCTGAGTACTGAGCACCAAGCACCCTGAGTCCTGAGCACCCAGCACCCTGAGTACTGAGCACCCAGCACCCTGAGTACTGAGCACCGAGCACCCCGAGTACTGAGCACCCAGCACCCTGAGCACTGAGCACCCAGCACCCTGAGTACTGAGCACCCAGCACACTGAGTACTGAGCACCCAGCACCCCGAGCACTGAGCACCCTGAGTACTGAGCACTAAGCACCCTGAGCGCTGAGCACCCAGCACCCCAAGCACGGAGCACCCAGGACCCCGAGCACTGAGTACTGAGCACCCAGCACCCTGAGTACTGAGCACCAAGCTCCCCGAGCACTGAGCACCCTGAGTACTGAGCACCCAGCACCCCGAGCACTGAGCACCCAGCACCCTGAGTAATGAGCACCCAGCACCCCGAGTACTGAGCACCCAGCACCGTGAGTACTGAGCACCCAGCACCCGGAGTACTGAGCACCCAGCACCCTGAGCACTGAGCACAAAGCACGCTGAGTACTGAGCACTGAGCACCCTGAGTACTGAGCACCAAGGACCCTGAGTACTGAGCACCCAGCACCCTGAGCACTGAGCACCCAGCACCCTGAGCACTGAGCACCCAGCACCCCGAGCACTGAGCACCCAGCACCCTGAGCACTGTGCACCCAGCACCCCGAGTACTGAGCACCCAGCACCCTGAGTACTGAGCACCCAGCACAACGAGCACTGAGCACCCAGCACCCTGAGCAATGTGCACCCAGCACCCCGAGTACTGAGCACCCAGCACCCTGAGTACTGAGCACCCAGCACAACGAGCACTGAGCACCCAGCACCCTGAGTACTGAGCACCCAGCACACTGAGTACTGAGCACCCAGCACCCCGAGCACGGAGCACCCTGAGTACTGAGCACTAAGCACCCTGAGCGCTGAGCACCCAGCACCCCAAGCACGGAGCACCCAGGACCCCGAGCACTGAGTACTGAGCACCCAGCACCCTGAGTACTGAGCACCAAGCTCCCCGAGCACTGAGCACCCTGAGTACTGAGCACCCAGCACCCCGATAACAGAGCACCCAGCACCCTCAGCACTGTGCACCCAGCACCCCGAGCACTGAGCACCCAGCACCCTGCGTACTGAGCACCCTGAGTACTGAGCACCGATCACCCTGAGCACTGAGCACCCAGCACCCTGAGCACTGAGCACCCAGCACCCTGAGTACTGAGCACCGAGTACCCCGAGCACTGAGCACCCAGCACCCTGATCACTGAGCACCCAGCACGAAGAGTACTGAGCACCGAGCATCCTGAGCACTGAGCACCCAGCACCCTGAGCACTGAGCACCGATCACCCTGAGCACTGAGCACCCAGCACCCTGAGTACTGAGCACCCAGCACCCTGAGTACTGAGCAAAGAGCACCCCGAGCACTGAGCACGCAGCACCCTGAGTACTGAGCACCCAGCACCCCGTGCCCTGAGCACCCAGCACCCTGAGTACTGAGCACCCTGAGTACTGAGCACCTAGCACCCCGAGCACTGAGCACCCAGCACCCTGAGCACTGAGCACGGTGCACCCTGAGTACTGAGCATCAAGCACCCTGAGCACTGAGCACCAAGCACCCTGAGCACTGAGCACCCAGCACCCTGAGTACTGAGCACCCAACGTACTGAGCATCGAGGACCCCGAGCACTGAGCACCCAGCACCCTGAGTACTGAGCACCCAGCACCCCGAGCACTGAGGACCCAGCACCCTGAGTACTGAGCACCGCGCACCCTGAGTACTGAGCACCCAGCACCCCCGAGCACTGAGCACACAGCACCCCGAGCACTGAGCACCCAGCACCCTGGGCACTGAGCACCCTGAGGACTGAGCACCCAGCACCCTGAGTACTGAGCACCCAGCATCCTGATTACTGAGCACCGATCACCGTGAGCACTGAGCACCCAGCAACCCGAGCACTGAGCACCCAGCACCCTGAGTACTGAGCACCCTGAGTACTGAGCACCCAGCACCCCGAGCACTGAGCACCCTGCACCCTGAGTACTGAGCACCCTGAGTACTGAGCACCCAGCACCCTGAGCACTGAGCACCCAGCACCGTGAGTACTGAGCACCCAGCACCCTGAGCACTGAGCACCCAGCACCCTGAGTACTGAGCACCCAGCACCCTGAGTACTTAGCACCCAGCACCCTGAGCACTGAGCACCCAGCACCCTGAGTACTGAGCACCAAGCACCCTGAGTCCTGAGCACCCAGCACCCTGAGTACTGAGCACCCAGCACCCTGAGTACTGAGCACCGAGCACCCCGAGTACTGAGCACCCAGCACCCTGAGCACTGAGCACCCAGCACCCTGAGTACTGAGCACCCAGCACACTGAGTACTGAGCACCCAGCACCCCGAGCACTGAGCACCCTGAGTACTGAGCACTAAGCACCCTGAGCGCTGAGCACCCAGCACCCCAAGCACGGAGCACCCAGGACCCCGAGCACTGAGTACTGAGCACCCAGCACCCTGAGTACTGAGCACCAAGCTCCCCGAGCACTGAGCACCCTGAGTACTGAGCACCCAGCACCCCGAGCACTGAGCACCCAGCACCCTGAGTAATGAGCACCCAGCACCCCGAGTACTGAGCACCCAGCACCGTGAGTACTGAGCACCCAGCACCCGGAGTACTGAGCACCCAGCACCCTGAGCACTGAGCACAAAGCACGCTGAGTACTGAGCACTGAGCACCCTGAGTACTGAGCACCAAGGACCCTGAGTACTGAGCACCCAGCACCCTGAGCACTGAGCACCCAGCACCCTGAGCACTGAGCACCCAGCACCCCGAGCACTGAGCACCCAGCACCCTGAGCACTGTGCACCCAGCACCCCGAGTACTGAGCACCCAGCACCCTGAGTACTGAGCACCCAGCACAACGAGCACTGAGCACCCAGCACCCTGAGCAATGTGCACCCAGCACCCCGAGTACTGAGCACCCAGCACCCTGAGTACTGAGCACCCAGCACAACGAGCACTGAGCACCCAGCACCCTGAGTACTGAGCACCCAGCACACTGAGTACTGAGCACCCAGCACCCCGAGCACGGAGCACCCTGAGTACTGAGCACTAAGCACCCTGAGCGCTGAGCACCCAGCACCCCAAGCACGGAGCACCCAGGACCCCGAGCACTGAGTACTGAGCACCCAGCACCCTGAGTACTGAGCACCAAGCTCCCCGAGCACTGAGCACCCTGAGTACTGAGCACCCAGCACCCCGATAACAGAGCACCCAGCACCCTCAGCACTGTGCACCCAGCACCCCGAGCACTGAGCACCCAGCACCCTGCGTACTGAGCACCCTGAGTACTGAGCACCGATCACCCTGAGCACTGAGCACCCAGCACCCTGAGCACTGAGCACCCAGCACCCTGAGTACTGAGCACCGAGTACCCCGAGCACTGAGCACCCAGCACCCTGATCACTGAGCACCCAGCACGAAGAGTACTGAGCACCGAGCATCCTGAGCACTGAGCACCGAGCACCCCGAACACTGAGCACCCAGCACCCTGAGGACTGAGCACCCAGCACCAAGAGTACTGAGCACCGAGCACCCCGAGCACTGAGCACCGAGCACCCCAAGCACTGAGCAACCAGCACCCTGAGTACTGAGCACCCAGCACCCCGAGCACTGAGCACCCAGCACCCTGAGTAATGAGCACCCAGCACCCCGAGTACTGAGCACCCAGCACCGTGAGTACTGAGCACCCAGCACCCTGAGTACTGAGCACCCAGCACCCTGAGCACTGAGCACAAAGCACGCTGAGTACTGAGCACTGAGCACCCTGAGTACTGAGCACCAAGGACCCTGAGTACTGAGCACCCAGCACCCTGAGCACTGAGCACAAAGCACTCTGAGTACTGAGCGCTGAGCACCCTGAGTACTGAGCACCGAGCACCCTGAGTACTGAGCACTCAGCACCCTGAGCACTGAGCACCCAGCACCCTGAGCACTGAGCACCCAGCACCCCGAGCACTGAGCACCCAGCACCCTGAGCACTGAGCACCCAGCACCCCGAGTACTGAGCACCCAGCACCCTGAGTACTGAGTACCCAGCACAACGAGCACTGAGCACCCAGCACCCCGAGCACTGAGCAACCAGCACCCCGAGAATGAGCACCCAGCACCCTGAGTACTGAGAACCGAGCACCCTGAGTACTGAGCACCCAGCACGCTGAGCACTGAGCACCCAGCACCCCGATTACTGAGCAAACAGCACACCGAGCACTGAGCACCCAGCACCCCGAGAATGAGCACCCAGCACACTGAGTACTGAGCACCCAGCACCCTGAGTACTGAGCACCCAGCACAACGAGCACTGAGCACCCTGAGTACTGAGCACCCAGCACCCTGAGTACTGAGCACTAAGCATCCAGAGCGCTGAGCACCCAGCACCCCAAGCACGGAGCACCCAGGACACCGAGCACTGAGTAATGAGCACCCAGCACCCTGAGTACTGAGCACCGAGCTGCCTGAGCACTGAGCACCCTGAGTACTGAGCACCCAGCACCCCGATCACAGAGCAGCCAGCACCCTCAGCACTGAGCTCCCATCACCCCGAGCACTGAGCACCCAGCACCCTGAGTACTGAGCACCCTGAGGACTGAGCACCGATCACCCTGAGCACTGAGCACCCATCACCCTGAGTACTGAGCACCCAGCACCCTGAGTACTGAGCACCGAGCACCCCGAGTACTGAGCACCCAGCACCCTGAGCACTGAGCACCTAGCACCCCGAGTACTGAGCACGCAGCACCGTGAGTACTGAGCACCCAGCACCCCGAGCCCTGAGCAACCAGCACCCTGAGCACTGAGCACCCTGAGGACTGAGCACCCAGCACCCTGAGTACTGAGCACCATGAGTACTGAGCACCCAGCACCCTGAGTACTGAGCACCCAGCACCCTGAGCACTGAGCACCCAGAACCCACAGTACTGAGCACCGAGCACCCTGAGTACTGAGCACCCAGCACCCTGAGCACTGAGCACACAGCACCCTGAGTACTGAGCACCCAGCAACCTGAGTACTTAGCACCCAGCACCCTGAGCACTGAGCACCCAGCACCCTCAGTACTGAGCACCGAGCACCCTGAGTACTGAGCACCCAGCACCCTGAGTACTGAGCACCCAGGACCCTCAGTACTGAGCACCGAGCACCCCGAGTACTGAGCACGCAGCACCCTGAGCACTGAGCACCCAGCACCCTGAGTACTGAGCACCCAGCACCCTGAGTACTGAGCACCCAGCACCCCGAGCACTGAGCACCCTGAATACTGAGCACCCAGCACCCTGAGTACTGAGCACCCAGCACCCTGAGTACTGAGCACTAAGCACCCAGAGCGCTGAGCACCCAGCACCCCAAGCACGGAGCACACAGGACCCCGAGCACTGAGTACTGAGCACCCAGCACCCTGAGTACTGAGCACCGAGCTCCCCGAGCACTGAGCACCCTGAGTACTGAGCACCCAGCACCCCGATAACAGAGCACCCAGCACCCTCAGCACTGTGCACCCAGCACCCCGAGCACTGAGCACCCAGCACCCTGCGTACTGAGCACCCTGAGTACTGAGCACCGATCACCCTGAGCACTGAGCACCCAGCACCCTGAGCACTGAGCACCCAGCACCCTGAGTACTGAGCACCGAGCACCCCGAGCACTGAGCACCCAGCACCCTGATCACTGAGCACCCAGCACCGTGAGTACTGAGCACCCAGCACCCTGAGTACTGAGCACCCAGCACCCTGAGTACTGAACACCGAGCACCCCGAGTACTGAGCACCCAGCAACCCGAGCACTGAGCACACAGCACCCTGAACACTGAGCACCCAGCACCCCAAGCACTGAGCACCCAGCAACCTGAGTACTGAGCACCCAGCACCCTGAGTACTGAGCACCCAGCACCCTGAGTACTGAGCACCCAGCACCCTGAGCACTGAGCACAAAGCACACTGAGTACTGAGCACCCTGAGTACTGAGCACCAAGGACCCTGAGCACTGAGCACCCAGCACGCTGAGTACTGAGCGCTGAGCACCCTGAATACTGAGCACCGAGCACCCTGAGTACTGAGCACCCAGCACCCTGAGCACTGAGCAGCCAGCACCCTGAGCACTGAGCACCCAGCACCCCGAGCACTGAGCACCCAGCACCCTGAGCACTGAGCACCCAGCACCCCGAGTACTGAGCACCCAGCACCCTGAGTACTGAGCACCCAGCACCCCGAGCACTGAGCACCCAGCACCCCGAGCACTGAGAACCCAGCACACCGAGAATTAGCACCCAGCACCCTGAGTACTGAGAACCGAGTACCCTGAATACTGAGCACCCAGCACGCTGAGCACTGAGCACCCAGCACCCCGAGTACTGAGCAAACAGCACACCGAGCACTGAGCACCCAGCACCCCGAGAATGAGCACCCAGCACCCTGAGTACTAAGCACCCAGCACCCTGAGTACTGAGCACCCTGAGGACTGAGCACCGATCACCCTGAGCACTGAGCACCCAGCACCCTGAGTACTGAGCACCCAGCACCCTGAGTACTGAGCACCGAGCACCCCGAGTACTGAGCACCCAGCACACTGAGCACTGAGCACCGATCACCCTGAGCACTGAGCACCCAGCACCCTGAGTACTGAGCACCCAGCACCCTGAGTACTGAGCAAAGAGCACCCCGAGCACTGAGCACGCAGCACCCTGAGTACTGAGCACCCAGCACCCCGTGCCCTGAGCACCCAGCAGCCTGAGTACTGAGCACCCTGAGTACTGAGCACCTAGCACCCCGAGCACTGAGCACCCAGCACCCTGAGCACTGAGCACCCTGCACCCTGAGTACTGAGCATCAAGCACCCTGAGCACTGAGCACCCAGCACCCTGAGCACTGAGCACCCAGCACCCTGAGTACTGAGCACCCAACGTACTGAGCATCGAGGACCCCGAGCACTGAGCACCCAGCACCCTGAGTACTGAGCACCCAGCACCCCGAGCACTGAGGACCCAGCACCCTGAGTACTGAGCACCGCGCACCCTGAGTACTGAGCACCCAGCACCCCCGAGCACTGAGCACACAGCACCCCGAGCACTGAGCACCCAGCACCCTGGGCACTGAGCACCCTGAGGACTGAGCACCCAGCACCCTGAGTACTGAGCACCCAGCATCCTGATTACTGAGCACCGATCACCGTGAGCACTGAGCACCCAGCAACCCGAGCACTGAGCACCCAGCACCCTGAGTACTGAGCACCCTGAGTACTGAGCACCCAGCACCCCGAGCACTGAGCACCCTGCACCCTGAGTACTGAGCACCCTGAGTACTGAGCACCCAGCACCCTGAGCACTGAGCACCCAGCACCGTGAGTACTGAGCACCCAGCACCCTGAGCACTGAGCACCCAGCACCCTGAGTACTGAGCACCCAGCACCCTGAGTACTTAGCACCCAGCACCCTGAGCACTGAGCACCCAGCACCCTGAGTACTGAGCACCAAGCACCCTGAGTCCTGAGCACCCAGCACCCTGAGTACTGAGCACCCAGCACCCTGAGTACTGAGCACCGAGCACCCCGAGTACTGAGCACCCAGCACCCTGAGCACTGAGCACCCAGCACCCTGAGTACTGAGCACCCAGCACACTGAGTACTGAGCACCCAGCACCCCGAGCACTGAGCACCCTGAGTACTGAGCACTAAGCACCTTGAGCGCTGAGCACCCAGCACCCCAAGCACGGAGCACCCAGGACCCCGAGCACTGAGTACTGAGCACCCAGCACCCTGAGTACTGAGCACCAAGCTCCCCGAGCACTGAGCACCCTGAGTACTGAGCACCCAGCACCCCGAGCACTGAGCACCCAGCACCCTGAGTAATGAGCACCCAGCACCCCGAGTACTGAGCACCCAGCACCGTGAGTACTGAGCACCCAGCACCCGGAGTACTGAGCACCCAGCACCCTGAGCACTGAGCACAAAGCATGCTGAGTACTGAGCACTGAGCACCCTGAGTACTGAGCACCAAGGACCCTGAGTACTGAGCACCCAGCACCCTGAGCACTGAGCACCCAGCACCCTGAGCACTGAGCACCCAGCACCCCGAGCACTGAGCACCCAGCACCCTGAGCACTGTGCACCCAGCACCCCGAGTACTGAGCACCCAGCACCCTGAGTACTGAGCACCCAGCACAACGAGCACTGAGCACCCAGCACCCTGAGCACTGTGCACCCAGCACCCCGAGTACTGAGCACCCAGCACCCTGAGTACTGAGCACCCAGCACAACGAGCACTGAGCACCCAGCACCCTGAGTACTGAGCACCCAGCACACTGAGTACTGAGCACCCAGCACCCCGAGCACGGAGCACCCTGAGTACTGAGCACTAAGCACCCTGAGCGCTGAGCACCCAGCACCCCAAGCACGGAGCACCCAGGACCCCGAGCACTGAGTACTGAGCACCCAGCACCCTGAGTACTGAGCACCAAGCTCCCCGAGCACTGAGCACCCTGAGTACTGAGCACCCAGCACCCGAGTACTGAGCACCCAGCACCCTGAGTACTGAGCACCCAGCTCCCTGAGTACTGAGCACCCAGCACCCCGAGAACTGAGCACCCAGCACCCTGAGTACTGAGCACCCAGCACCCTGAGCACTGAGCACCCAGCACCCTGAGCACTGAGCACCCAGCACCCTGAGCACTGAGCACCCAGCACCCTGAGTACTGAGCACCCAGCACCCTGAGTACTAAGCACCGAGCACCCTGAGCACTGAGCACCCAGCACCCTGAGCACTGAGCACCCAGCACCCTGAGTACTGAGCACCCAGCACCCCGAGCCCTGAGCAACCAGCACCCTGAGCACTGAGCACCCTGAGGACTGAGCACCCAGCACCCTGAGTACTGAGCACCCTGAGTACTGAGCACCCAGCACCCTGAGTACTGAGCACCCAGCACCCTGAGCACTGAGCACCCAGAACCCTGAGTACTGAGCACCGAGCACCCTGAGTACTGATCACCCAGCACCCTGAGCACTGAGCACACAGCACCCTGAGTACTGAGCACCCAGCAACCTGAGTACTTAGCACCCAGCACCCTGAGCACTGAGCACCCAGCACCCTCAGTACTGAGCACCGAGCACCCTGAGTACTGAGCACCCAGCACCCTGAGTACTGAGCACCCAGGACCCTCAGTACTGAGCACCGAGCACCCCGAGTACTGAGCACCCAGCACCCTGAGCACTGAGCACCCAGCACCCTGAGTACTGAGCACCCAGCACCCTGAGTACTGAGCACCCAGCACCCCGAGCACTGAGCACCCTGAATACTGAGCACCCAGCACCCTGAGTACTGAGCACCCAGCACCCTGAGTACTGAGCACTAAGCACCCAGAGCGCTGAGCACCCAGCACCCCAAGCACGGAGCACACAGGACCCCGAGCACTGAGTACTGAGCACCCAGCACCCTGAGTACTGAGCACCGAGCTCCCCGAGCACTGAGCACCCTGAGTACTGAGCACCCAGCACCCCGATAACAGAGCACCCAGCACCCTCAGCACTGTGCACCCAGCACCCCGAGCACTGAGCACCCAGCACCCTGCGTACTGAGCACCCTGAGTACTGAGCACCGATCACCCTGAGCACTGAGCACCCAGCACCCTGAGCACTGAGCACCCAGCACCCTGAGTACTGAGCACCGAGCACCCCGAGCACTGAGCACCCAGCACCCTGATCACTGAGCACCCAGCACGAAGAGTACTGAGCACCGAGCATCCTGAGCACTGAGCACCGAGCACCCCGAACACTGAGCACCCAGCACCCTGAGGACTGAGCACCCAGCACCAAGAGTACTGAGCACCGAGCACCCCGAGCACTGAGCACCGAGCACCCCAAGCACTGAGCAACCAGCACCCTGAGTACTGAGCACCCAGCACCCCGAGCACTGAGCACCCAGCACCCTGAGTAATGAGCACCCAGCACCCCGAGTACTGAGCACCCAGCACCGTGAGTACTGAGCACCCAGCACCCTGAGTACTGAGCACCCAGCACCCTGAGCACTGAGCACAAAGCACGCTGAGTACTGAGCACTGAGCACCCTGAGTACTGAGCACCAAGGACCCTGAGTACTGAGCACCCAGCACCCTGAGCACTGAGCACAAAGCACTCTGAGTACTGAGCGCTGAGCACCCTGAGTACTGAGCACCGAGCACCCTGAGTACTGAGCACTCAGCACCCTGAGCACTGAGCACCCAGCACCCTGAGCACTGAGCACCCAGCACCCCGAGCACTGAGCACCCAGCACCCTGAGCACTGAGCACCCAGCACCCCGAGTACTGAGCACCCAGCACCCTGAGTACTGAGTACCCAGCACAACGAGCACTGAGCACCCAGCACCCCGAGCACTGAGCAACCAGCACCCCGAGAATGAGCACCCAGCACCCTGAGTACTGAGAACCGAGCACCCTGAGTACTGAGCACCCAGCACGCTGAGCACTGAGCACCCAGCACCCCGATTACTGAGCAAACAGCACACCGAGCACTGAGCACCCAGCACCCCGAGAATGAGCACCCAGCACACTGAGTACTGAGCACCCAGCACCCTGAGTACTGAGCACCCAGCACAACGAGCACTGAGCACCCTGAGTACTGAGCACCCAGCACCCTGAGTACTGAGCACTAAGCATCCAGAGCGCTGAGCACCCAGCACCCCAAGCACGGAGCACCCAGGACACCGAGCACTGAGTAATGAGCACCCAGCACCCTGAGTACTGAGCACCGAGCTGCCTGAGCACTGAGCACCCTGAGTACTGAGCACCCAGCACCCCGATCACAGAGCAGCCAGTACCCTCAGCACTGAGCTCCCATCACCCCGAGCACTGAGCACCCAGCACCCTGAGTACTGAGCACCCTGAGGACTGAGCACCGATCACCCTGAGCACTGAGCACCCATCACCCTGAGTACTGAGCACCCAGCACCCTGAGTACTGAGCACCGAGCACCCCGAGTACTGAGCACCCAGCACCCTGAGCACTGAGCACCTAGCACCCCGAGTACTGAGCACGCAGCACCCTGAGTACTGAGCACCCAGCACCCCGAGCCCTGAGCAACCAGCACCCTGAGCACTGAGCACCCTGAGGACTGAGCACCCAGCACCCTGAGTACTGAGCACCCTGAGTACTGAGCACCCAGCACCCTGAGTACTGAGCACCCAGCACCCTGAGCACTGAGCACCCAGAACCCTGAGTACTGAGCACCGAGCACCCTGAGTACTGAGCACCCAGCACCCTGAGCACTGAGCACACAGCACCCTGAGTACTGAGCACCCAGCAACCTGAGTACTTAGCACCCAGCACCCTGAGCACTGAGCACCCAGCACCCTCAGTACTGAGCACCGAGCACCCTGAGTACTGAGCACCCAGCACCCTGAGTACTGAGCACCCAGGACCCTCAGTACTGAGCACCGAGCACCCCGAGTACTGAGCACCCAGCACCCTGAGCACTGAGCACCCAGCACCCTGAGTACTGAGCACCCAGCACCCTGAGTACTGAGCACCCAGCACCCCGAGCACTGAGCACCCTGAATACTGAGCACCCAGCACCCTGAGTACTGAGCACCCAGCACCCTGAGTACTGAGCACTAAGCACCCAGAGCGCTGAGCACCCAGCACCCCAAGCACGGAGCACACAGGACCCCGAGCACTGAGTACTGAGCACCCAGCACCCTGAGTACTGAGCACCGAGCTCCCCGAGCACTGAGCACCCTGAGTACTGAGCACCCAGCACCCCGATAACAGAGCACCCAGCACCCTCAGCACTGTGCACCCAGCACCCCGAGCACTGAGCACCCAGCACCCTGCGTACTGAGCACCCTGAGTACTGAGCACCGATCACCCTGAGCACTGAGCACCCAGCACCCTGAGCACTGAGCACCCAGCACCCTGAGTACTGAGCACCGAGCACCCCGAGCACTGAGCACCCAGCACCCTGATCACTGAGCACCCAGCACGAAGAGTACTGAGCACCGAGCATCCTGAGCACTGAGCACCGAGCACCCCGAACACTGAGCACCCAGCACCCTGAGGACTGAGCACCCAGCACCAAGAGTACTGAGCACCGAGCACCCCGAGCACTGAGCACCGAGCACCCCAAGCACTGAGCAACCAGCACCCTGAGTACTGAGCACCCAGCACCCCGAGCACTGAGCACCCAGCACCCTGAGTAATGAGCACCCAGCACCCCGAGTACTGAGCACCCAGCACCGTGAGTACTGAGCACCCAGCACCCTGAGTACTGAGCACCCAGCACCCTGAGCACTGAGCACAAAGCACGCTGAGTACTGAGCACTGAGCACCCTGAGTACTGAGCACCAAGGACCCTGAGTACTGAGCACCCAGCACCCTGAGCACTGAGCACAAAGCACTCTGAGTACTGAGCGCTGAGCACCCTGAGTACTGAGCACCGAGCACCCTGAGTACTGAGCACTCAGCACCCTGAGCACTGAGCACCCAGCACCCTGAGCACTGAGCACCCAGCACCCCGAGCACTGAGCACCCAGCACCCTGAGCACTGAGCACCCAGCACCCCGAGTACTGAGCACCCAGCACCCTGAGTACTGAGTACCCAGCACAACGAGCACTGAGCACCCAGCACCCCGAGCACTGAGCAACCAGCACCCCGAGAATGAGCACCCAGCACCCTGAGTACTGAGAACCGAGCACCCTGAGTACTGAGCACCCAGCACGCTGAGCACTGAGCACCCAGCACCCCGATTACTGAGCAAACAGCACACCGAGCACTGAGCACCCAGCACCCCGAGAATGAGCACCCAGCACACTGAGTACTGAGCACCCAGCACCCTGAGTACTGAGCACCCAGCACAACGAGCACTGAGCACCCTGAGTACTGAGCACCCAGCACCCTGAGTACTGAGCACTAAGCATCCAGAGCGCTGAGCACCCAGCACCCCAAGCACGGAGCACCCAGGACACCGAGCACTGAGTAATGAGCACCCAGCACCCTGAGTACTGAGCACCGAGCTGCCTGAGCACTGAGCACCCTGAGTACTGAGCACCCAGCACCCCGATCACAGAGCAGCCAGCACCCTCAGCACTGAGCTCCCATCACCCCGAGCACTGAGCACCCAGCACCCTGAGTACTGAGCACCCTGAGGACTGAGCACCGATCACCCTGAGCACTGAGCACCCAGCACCCTGAGTACTGAGCACCCAGCACCCTGAGTACTGAGCACCGAGCACCCCGAGTACTGAGCACCCAGCACCCTGAGCACTGAGCACCCAGCACCCTGAGTACTGAGCACCCAGCACACTGAGTACTGAGCACCCAGCACCCCGAGCACTGAGCACCCTGAGTACTGAGCACTAAGCACCTTGAGCGCTGAGCACCCAGCACCCCAAGCACGGAGCACCCAGGACCCCGAGCACTGAGTACTGAGCACCCAGCACCCTGAGTACTGAGCACCAAGCTCCCCGAGCACTGAGCACCCTGAGTACTGAGCACCCAGCACCCCGAGCACTGAGCACCCAGCACCCTGAGTAATGAGCACCCAGCACCCCGAGTACTGAGCACCCAGCACCGTGAGTACTGAGCACCCAGCACCCGGAGTACTGAGCACCCAGCACCCTGAGCACTGAGCATAAAGCACGCTGAGTACTGAGCACTGAGCACCCTGAGTACTGAGCACCAAGGACCCTGAGTACTGAGCACCCAGCACCCTGAGCACTGAGCACCCAGCACCCTGAGCACTGAGCACCCAGCACCCCGAGCACTGAGCACCCAGCACCCTGAGCACTGTGCACCCAGCACCCCGAGTACTGAGCACCCAGCACCCTGAGTACTGAGCACCCAGCACAACGAGCACTGAGCACCCAGCACCCTGAGCACTGTGCACCCAGCACCCCGAGTACTGAGCACCCAGCACCCTGAGTACTGAGCACCCAGCACAACGAGCACTGAGCACCCAGCACCCTGAGTACTGAGCACCCAGCACACTGAGTACTGAGCACCCAGCACCCCGAGCACGGAGCACCCTGAGTACTGAGCACTAAGCACCCTGAGCGCTGAGCACCCAGCACCCCAAGCACGGAGCACCCAGGACCCCGAGCACTGAGTACTGAGCACCCAGCACCCTGAGTACTGAGCACCAAGCTCCCCGAGCACTGAGCACCCTGAGTACTGAGCACCCAGCACCCCGATAACAGAGCACCCAGCACCCTCAGCACTGTGCACCCAGCACCCCGAGCACTGAGCACCCAGCACCCTGCGTACTGAGCACCCTGAGTACTGAGCACCGATCACCCTGAGCACTGAGCACCCAGCACCCTGAGCACTGAGCACCCAGCACCCTGAGTACTGAGCACCGAGCACCCCGAGCACTGAGCACCCAGCACCCTGATCACTGAGCACCCAGCACGAAGAGTACTGAGCACCGAGCATCCTGAGCACTGAGCACCGAGCACCCCGAACACTGAGCACCCAGCACCCTGAGGACTGAGCACCCAGCACCAAGAGTACTGAGCACCGAGCACCCCGAGCACTGAGCACCGAGCACCCCAAGCACTGAGCAACCAGCACCCTGAGTACTGAGCACCCAGCACCCCGAGCACTGAGCACCCAGCACCCTGAGTAATGAGCACCCAGCACCCCGAGTACTGAGCACCCAGCACCGTGAGTACTGAGCACCCAGCACCCTGAGTACTGAGCACCCAGCACCCTGAGCACTGAGCACAAAGCACGCTGAGTACTGAGCACTGAGCACCCTGAGTACTGAGCACCAAGGACCCTGAGTACTGAGCACCCAGCACCCTGAGCACTGAGCACAAAGCACTCTGAGTACTGAGCGCTGAGCACCCTGAGTACTGAGCACCGAGCACCCTGAGTACTGAGCACTCAGCACCCTGAGCACTGAGCACCCAGCACCCTGAGCACTGAGCACCCAGCACCCCGAGCACTGAGCACCCAGCACCCTGAGCACTGAGCACCCAGCACCCCGAGTACTGAGCACCCAGCACCCTGAGTACTGAGTACCCAGCACAACGAGCACTGAGCACCCAGCACCCCGAGCACTGAGCAACCAGCACCCCGAGAATGAGCACCCAGCACCCTGAGTACTGAGAACCGAGCACCCTGAGTACTGAGCACCCAGCACGCTGAGCACTGAGCACCCAGCACCCCGATTACTGAGCAAACAGCACACCGAGCACTGAGCACCCAGCACCCCGAGAATGAGCACCCAGCACACTGAGTACTGAGCACCCAGCACCCTGAGTACTGAGCACCCAGCACAACGAGCACTGAGCACCCTGAGTACTGAGCACCCAGCACCCTGAGTACTGAGCACTAAGCATCCAGAGCGCTGAGCACCCAGCACCCCAAGCACGGAGCACCCAGGACACCGAGCACTGAGTAATGAGCACCCAGCACCCTGAGTACTGAGCACCGAGCTGCCTGAGCACTGAGCACCCTGAGTACTGAGCACCCAGCACCCCGATCACAGAGCAGCCAGCACCCTCAGCACTGAGCTCCCATCACCCCGAGCACTGAGCACCCAGCACCCTGAGTACTGAGCACCCTGAGGACTGAGCACCGATCACCCTGAGCACTGAGCACCCATCACCCTGAGTACTGAGCACCCAGCACCCTGAGTACTGAGCACCGAGCACCCCGAGTACTGAGCACCCAGCACCCTGAGCACTGAGCACCTAGCACCCCGAGTACTGAGCACGCAGCACCCTGAGTACTGAGCACCCAGCACCCCGAGCCCTGAGCAACCAGCACCCTGAGCACTGAGCACCCTGAGGACTGAGCACCCAGCACCCTGAGTACTGAGCACCCTGAGTACTGAGCACCCAGCACCCTGAGTACTGAGCACCCAGCACCCTGAGCACTGAGCACCCAGAACCCTGAGTACTGAGCACCGAGCACCCTGAGTACTGAGCACCCAGCACCCTGAGCACTGAGCACACAGCACCCTGAGTACTGAGCACCCAGCAACCTGAGTACTTAGCACCCAGCACCCTGAGCACTGAGCACCCAGCACCCTCAGTACTGAGCACCGAGCACCCTGAGTACTGAGCACCCAGCACCCTGAGTACTGAGCACCCAGGACCCTCAGTACTGAGCACCGAGCACCCCGAGTACTGAGCACCCAGCACCCTGAGCACTGAGCACCCAGCACCCTGAGTACTGAGCACCCAGCACCCTGAGTACTGAGCACCCAGCACCCCGAGCACTGAGCACCCTGAATACTGAGCACCCAGCACCCTGAGTACTGAGCACCCAGCACCCTGAGTACTGAGCACTAAGCACCCAGAGCGCTGAGCACCCAGCACCCCAAGCACGGAGCACACAGGACCCCGAGCACTGAGTACTGAGCACCCAGCACCCTGAGTACTGAGCACCGAGCTCCCCGAGCACTGAGCACCCTGAGTACTGAGCACCCAGCACCCCGATAACAGAGCACCCAGCACCCTCAGCACTGTGCACCCAGCACCCCGAGCACTGGGCACCCAGCACCCTGCGTACTGAGCACCCTGAGTACTGAGCACCGATCACCCTGAGCACTGAGCACCCAGCACCCTGAGCACTGAGCACCCAGCACCCTGAGTACTGAGCACCGAGCACCCCGAGCACTGAGCACCCAGCACCCTGATCACTGAGCACCCAGCACGAAGAGTACTGAGCACCGAGCATCCTGAGCACTGAGCACCGAGCACCCCGAACACTGAGCACCCAGCACCCTGAGGACTGAGCACCCAGCACCAAGAGTACTGAGCACCGAGCACCCCGAGCACTGAGCACCGAGCACCCCAAGCACTGAGCAACCAGCACCCTGAGTACTGAGCACCCAGCACCCCGAGCACTGAGCACCCAGCACCCTGAGTAATGAGCACCCAGCACCCCGAGTACTGAGCACCCAGCACCGTGAGTACTGAGCACCCAGCACCCTGAGTACTGAGCACCCAGCACCCTGAGCACTGAGCACAAAGCACGCTGAGTACTGAGCACTGAGCACCCTGAGTACTGAGCACCAAGGACCCTGAGTACTGAGCACCCAGCACCCTGAGCACTGAGCACAAAGCACTCTGAGTACTGAGCGCTGAGCACCCTGAGTACTGAGCACCGAGCACCCTGAGTACTGAGCACTCAGCACCCTGAGCACTGAGCACCCAGCACCCTGAGCACTGAGCACCCAGCACCCCGAGCACTGAGCACCCAGCACCCTGAGCACTGAGCACCCAGCACCCCGAGTACTGAGCACCCAGCACCCTGAGTACTGAGTACCCAGCACAACGAGCACTGAGCACCCAGCACCCCGAGCACTGAGCAACCAGCACCCCGAGAATGAGCACCCAGCACCCTGAGTACTGAGAACCGAGCACCCTGAGTACTGAGCACCCAGCACGCTGAGCACTGAGCACCCAGCACCCCGATTACTGAGCAAACAGCACACCGAGCACTGAGCACCCAGCACCCCGAGAATGAGCACCCAGCACACTGAGTACTGAGCACCCAGCACCCTGAGTACTGAGCACCCAGCACAACGAGCACTGAGCACCCTGAGTACTGAGCACCCAGCACCCTGAGTACTGAGCACTAAGCATCCAGAGCGCTGAGCACCCAGCACCCCAAGCACGGAGCACCCAGGACACCGAGCACTGAGTAATGAGCACCCAGCACCCTGAGTACTGAGCACCGAGCTGCCTGAGCACTGAGCACCCTGAGTACTGAGCACCCAGCACCCCGATCACAGAGCAGCCAGCACCCTCAGCACTGAGCTCCCATCACCCCGAGCACTGAGCACCCAGCACCCTGAGTACTGAGCACCCTGAGGACTGAGCACCGATCACCCTGAGCACTGAGCACCCATCACCCTGAGTACTGAGCACCCAGCACCCTGAGTACTGAGCACCGAGCACCCCGAGTACTGAGCACCCAGCACCCTGAGCACTGAGCACCTAGCACCCCGAGTACTGAGCACGCAGCACCCTGAGTACTGAGCACCCAGCACCCCGAGCCCTGAGCAACCAGCACCCTGAGCACTGAGCACCCTGAGGACTGAGCACCCAGCACCCTGAGTACTGAGCACCCTGAGTACTGAGCACCCAGCACCCTGAGTACTGAGCACCCAGCACCCTGAGCACTGAGCACCCAGAACCCACAGTACTGAGCACCGAGCACCCTGAGTACTGAGCACCCAGCACCCTGAGCACTGAGCACACAGCACCCTGAGTACTGAGCACCCAGCAACCTGAGTACTTAGCACCCAGCACCCTGAGCACTGAGCACCCAGCACCCTCAGTACTGAGCACCGAGCACCCTGAGTACTGAGCACCCAGCACCCTGAGTACTGAGCACCCAGGACCCTCAGTACTGAGCACCGAGCACCCCGAGTACTGAGCACCCAGCACCCTGAGCACTGAGCACCCAGCACCCTGAGTACTGAGCACCCAGCACCCTGAGTACTGAGCACCCAGCACCCCGAGCACTGAGCACCCTGAATACTGAGCACCCAGCACCCTGAGTACTGAGCACCCAGCACCCTGAGTACTGAGCACTAAGCACCCAGAGCGCTGAGCACCCAGCACCCCAAGCACGGAGCACACAGGACCCCGAGCACTGAGTACTGAGCACCCAGCACCCTGAGTACTGAGCACCGAGCTCCCCGAGCACTGAGCACCCTGAGTACTGAGCACCCAGCACCCCGATCACAGAGCACCCAGCACCCTCAGCACTGAGCACCCAGCACCCCGAGCACTGAGCACCCAGCACCCTGAGTACTGAGCACCCTGAGGACTGAGCACCGATCACCCTGAGCACTGAGCACCCAGCACCCTGAGTATTGAGCACCCAGCACCCTGAGTACTGAGCACCGAGCACCCCGAGCACTGAGCACCCAGCAGCCTGAGCACTGATCACCCAGAACCCTGAGTACTGAGCACCCAGCACCCTGAGTACTGAGCACCCAGCACCCTGAGTACTGAGTACTGAGCACCCTGAGTACTGAGAACCCAGCACCCCGAGCACTGAGCACCCAGCACCCTGAGTACTGAGCACCGAGCACCCCGAGCACTGAGCACCCAGCACCCTGAGTACTGAGCACCCAGCACCAAGAGTACTGAGCACCGATCACCCTGAGCACTGAGCACCCAGCACCCTGAGTACTGAGCACCCAGCACCCTGAGTACTGAGCACCGAGCACCCCGAGTACTGAGCACCCAGCACCCTGAGCACTGAGCACCGATCACCCTGAGCACTGAGCACCCAGCACCCTGAGTACTGAGCACCCAGCACCCTGAGTACTGAGCACCGAGCACCCCGAGCACTGAGCACGCAGCACCCTGAGTACTGAGCACCCAGCACCCCGTGCCCTGAGCACCCAGCACCCTGAGTACTGAGCACCCTGAGTACTGAGCACCTAGCACCCCGAGCACTGAGCACACAGCACCCTGAGCACTGAGCACCCTGCACCCTGAGTACTGAGCATCAAGCACCCTGAGCACTGAGCACCCAGCACCCTGAGCACTGAGCACCCAGCACCCTGAGTACTGAGCACCCAACGTACTGAGCATCGAGCACCCCGAGCACTGAGCACCCAGCACCCTGAGTACTGAGCACCCAGCACCCCGAGCACTGAGGACCCAGCACCCTGAGTACTGAGCACCGCGCACCCTGAGTACTGAGCACCCAGCACCCCGAGCACTGAGCATCCAGCACCCCGAGCACTGAGCACCCAGCACCCTGAGCACTGAGCACCCTGAGGACTGAGCACCCAGCACCCTGAGTACTGAGCACCCAGCATCCTGATTACTGAGCACCGATCACCGTGAGCACTGAGCACCCAGCAACCCGAGCACTGAGCACCCAGCACCCTGAGTACTGAGCACCCTGAGTACTGAGCACCCAGCACCCCGAGCACTGAGCACCCTGCACCCTGAGTACTGAGCACCCTGAGTACTGAGCACCCAGCACCCTGAGCACTGAGCACCCAGCACCGTGTGTACTGAGCACCCAGCACCCTGAGCACTGAGCACCCAGCACCCTGAGTACTGAGCACCCAGCACCCTGAGTACTTAGCACCCAGCACCCTGAGCACTGAGCACCCAGCACCCTGAGTACTGAGCACCAAGAACCCTGAGTACTGAGCACCCAGCACCCTGAGTACTGAGCACCCAGCACCCTGAGTACTGAGCACCGAGCACCCCGAGTACTGAGCACCCAGCACCCTGAGCACTGAGCACCCAGCACCCTGAGTACTGAGCACCCAGCACACTGAGTACTGAGCACCCAGCACCCCGAGCACTGAGCACCCTGAGTACTGAGCACTAAGCACCCTGAGCGCTGAGCACCCAGCACCCCAAGCACGGAGCAATCAGGACCCCGAGCTCTGAGTACTGAGCACCCAGCACCCTGAGTACTGAGCACCAAGCTCCCCGAGCACTGAGCACCCTGAGTACTGAGCACCCAGCACCCCGAGCACTGAGCACCCAGCACCCTGAGTAATGAGCACCCAGCACCCCGAGTACTGAGCACCCAGCACCGTGAGTACTGAGCACCCAGCACCCGGAGTACTGAGCACCCAGCACCCTGAGCACTGAGCACAAAGCACGCTGAGTACTGAGCACTGAGCACCCTGAGTACTGAGCACCAAGGACCCTGAGTACTGAGCACCCAGCACCCTGAGCACTGAGCACCCAGCACCCTGAGCACTGAGCACCCAGCACCCCGAGCACTGAGCACCCAGCACCCTGAGCACTGTGCACCCAGCACCCCGAGTACTGAGCACCCAGCACCCTGAGTACTGAGCACCCAGCACAACGAGCACTGAGCACCCAGCACCCTGAGCACTGTGCACCCAGCACCCCGAGTACTGAGCACCCAGCACCCTGAGTACTGAGCACCCAGCACAACGAGCACTGAGCACCCAGCACCCTGAGTACTGAGCACCCAGCACACTGAGTACTGAGCACCCAGCACCCCGAGCACGGAGCACCCTGAGTACTGAGCACTAAGCACCCTGAGCGCTGAGCACCCAGCACCCCAAGCACGGAGCACCCAGGACCCCGAGCACTGAGTACTGAGCACCCAGCACGCTGAGCACTGAGCACCCAGCACCCCGATTACTGAGCAAACAGCACACCGAGCACTGAGCACCCAGCACCCCGAGAATGAGCACCCAGCACACTGAGTACTGAGCACCCAGCACCCTGAGTACTGAGCACCCAGCACAACGAGCACTGAGCACCCTGAGTACTGAGCACCCAGCACCCTGAGTACTGAGCACTAAGCATCCAGAGCGCTGAGCACCCAGCACCCCAAGCACGGAGCACCCAGGACACCGAGCACTGAGTAATGAGCACCCAGCACCCTGAGTACTGAGCACCGAGCTGCCTGAGCACTGAGCACCCTGAGTACTGAGCACCCAGCACCCCGATCACAGAGCAGCCAGCACCCTCAGCACTGAGCTCCCATCACCCCGAGCACTGAGCACCCAGCACCCTGAGTACTGAGCACCCTGAGGACTGAGCACCGATCACCCTGAGCACTGAGCACCCATCACCCTGAGTACTGAGCACCCAGCACCCTGAGTACTGAGCACCGAGCACCCCGAGTACTGAGCACCCAGCACCCTGAGCACTGAGCACCTAGCACCCCGAGTACTGAGCACGCAGCACCCTGAGTACTGAGCACCCAGCACCCCGAGCCCTGAGCAACCAGCACCCTGAGCACTGAGCACCCTGAGGACTGAGCACCCAGCACCCTGAGTACTGAGCACCCTGAGTACTGAGCACCCAGCACCCTGAGTACTGAGCACCCAGCACCCTGAGCACTGAGCACCCAGAACCCACAGTACTGAGCACCGAGCACCCTGAGTACTGAGCACCCAGCACCCTGAGCACTGAGCACACAGCACCCTGAGTACTGAGCACCCAGCAACCTGAGTACTTAGCACCCAGCACCCTGAGCACTGAGCACCCAGCACCCTCAGTACTGAGCACCGAGCACCCTGAGTACTGAGCACCCAGCACCCTGAGTACTGAGCACCCAGCACCCTCAGTACTGAGCACCGAGCACCCCGAGTACTGAGCACCCAGCACCCTGAGCACTGAGCACCCAGCACCCTGAGTACTGAGCACCCAGCACCCTGAGTACTGAGCACCCAGCACCCCGAGCACTGAGCACCCTGAATACTGAGCACCCAGCACCCTGAGTACTGAGCACCCAGCACCCTGAGTACTGAGCACTAAGCACCCAGAGCGCTGAGCACCCAGCACCCCAAGCACGGAGCACACAGGACCCCGAGCACTGAGTACTGAGCACCCAGCACCCTGAGTACTGAGCACCGAGCTCCCCGAGCACTGAGCACCCTGAGTACTGAGCACCCAGCACCCCGATCACAGAGCACCCAGCACCCTCAGCACTGAGCACCCAGCACCCCGAGCACTGAGCACCCAGCACCCTGAGTACTGAGCACCCTGTGGACTGAGCACCGATCACCCTGAGCACTGAGCACCCAGCACCCTGAGTACTGAGCACCCATCACCCTGAGTACTGAGCACCGAGCACCCCGAGCACTGAGCACCCAGCACCCTGAGCACTGAACACCCAGCACCCTGAGTACTGAGCACCCAGCACCCTGAGTACTGAGCACCCAGCACCCTGAGTACTGAGTACTGAGCACCCTGAGTACTGAGAACCCAGCACCCCGAGCACTGAGCACCCAGCACCCTGAGTACTGAGCACCGAGCACCCCGAGCACTGAGCACCCAGCACCCTGAGTACTGAGCACCCAGCACCAAGAGTACTGAGCACCGAGCATCCTGAGCACTGAGCACCGAGCACCCCGAGCACTGAGCACTCAGCACCCTGAGTACTGAGCACCAGCACCAAGAGTACTGAGCACCGAGCACCCCGAGCACTGAGCACCCAGCACTCTGAGTAATGAGCACCCAGCAACCCGAGTACTGATCACCCAGCACCTTGAGTACTGAGCACCAAGCACCCTGAGCACTGAGCACCCAGCACCCCGAGTACTGAGCAAACAGCACCCCGAGCACTGAGCACCCAGCACTCCGAGAATGAGCACACAGCACCCTGAGTACTGAGCACCCAGCACCCTGAGTACTGAGCACCCAGCACCCTGAGTACTGAGCACCCAGCACCCTGAGCACTGAGCACCCAGCACCCTGAGCACTGAGCACCCAGCACCCTGAGCACTGAGCACCCAGCACCCCGAGTACTGAGCACCCAGCACCCTGAGTACTGATTACCCAGCACAACGAGCACTGAGCACCCAGCACCCCGAGCACTGAGCACCCAGCACCCCGAGCACTGAGCACCCAGCACCCTGAGTACTGAGAACCGAGCACCCTGAGTACTGAGCACCCAGCACGCTGAGCACTGAGCACCCAGCACCCCGATTACTGAGCAAACAGCACACCGAGCACTGAGCACCCAGCACCCCGAGAATGAGCACCCAGCACACTGAGTACTGAGCACCCAGCACCCTGAGTACTGAGCACCCAGCACAACGAGCACTGAGCACCCTGAGTACTGAGCACCCAGCACCCTGAGTACTGAGCACTAAGCATCCAGAGCGCTGAGCACCCAGCACCCCAAGCACGGAACACCCAGGACACCGAGCACTGAGTAATGAGCACCCAGCACCCTGAGTACTGAGCACCGAGCTGCCTGAGCACTGAGCACCCTGAGTACTGAGCACCCAGCACCCCGATCACAGAGCAGCCAGCACCCTCAGCACTGAGCTCCCATCACCCCGAGCACTGAGCACCCAGCACCCTGAGTACTGAGCACCCTGAGGACTGAGCACCGATCACACTGAGCACTGAGCACCCATCACCCTGAGTACTGAGCACCCAGCACCCTGAGTACTGAGCACCGAGCACCAGGAGTACTGAGCACCCAGCACCCTGAGCACTGAGCACCTAGCACCCCGAGTACTGAGCACGCAGCACCCTGAGTACTGAGCACCCAGCACCCCGAGCCCTGAGCAACCAGCACCCTGAGCACTGAGCACCCTGAGGACTGAGCACCCAGCACCCTGAGTACTGAGCACCCTGAGTACTGAGCACCCAGCACCCTGAGTACTGAGCACCCAGCACCCTGAGCACTGAGCACCCAGAACCCACAGTACTGAGCACCGAGCACCCTGAGTACTGAGCACCCAGCACCCTGAGCACTGAGCACACAGCACCCTGAGTACTGAGCACCCAGCAACCTGAGTACTTAGCACCCAGCACCCTGAGCACTGAGCACCCAGCACCCTCAGTACTGAGCACCGAGCACCCTGAGTACTGAGCACCCAGCACCCTGAGTACTGAGCACCCAGGACCCTCAGTACTGAGCACCGAGCACCCCGAGTACTGAGCACCCAGCACCCTGAGCACTGAGCACCCAGCACCCTGAGTACTGAGCACCCAGCACCCTGAGTACTGAGCACCCAGCACCCCGAGCACTGAGCACCCTGAATACTGAGCACCCAGCACCCTGAGTACTGAGCACCCAGCACCCTGAGTACTGAGCACTAAGCACCCAGAGCGCTGAGCACCCAGCACCCCAAGCACGGAGCACACAGGACCCCGAGCACTGAGTACTGAGCACCCAGCACCCTGAGTACTGAGCACCGAGCTCCCCGAGCACTGAGCACCCTGAGTACTGAGCACCCAGCACCAAGATCACAGAGCACCCAGCACCCTCAGCACTGAGCACCCAGCACCCCGAGCACTGAGCACCCAGCACCCTGAGTACTGAGCACCCTGAGGACTGAGCACCGATCACCCTGAGCACTGAGCACCCAGCACCCTGAGTATTGAGCACCCAGCACCCTGAGTACTGAGCACCGAGCACCCCGAGCACTGAGCACCCAGCAGCCTGAGCACTGATCACCCAGCACCCTGAGTACTGAGCACCCAGCACCCTGAGTACTGAGCACCCAGCACCCTGAGTACTGAGTACTGAGCACCCTGAGTACTGAGAACCCAGCACCCCGAGCACTGAGCACCCAGCACCCTGAGTACTGAGCACCGAGCACCCCGAGCACTGAGCACCCAGCACCCTGAGTACTGAGCACAAAGCACCAAGAGTACTGAGCACCGATCACCCTGAGCACTGAGCACCCAGCACCCTGAGTACTGAGCACCCAGCACCCTGAGTACTGAGCACCGAGCACCCCGAGTACTGAGCACCCAGCACCCTGAGCACTGAGCACCGATCACCCTGAGCACTGAGCACCCAGCACCCTGAGTACTGAGCACCCAGCACCCTGAGTACTGAGCACCGAGCACCCCGAGCACTGAGCACGCAGCACCCTGAGTACTGAGCACCCAGCACCCCGTGCCCTGAGCACCCAGCACCCTGAGTACTGAGCACCCTGAGTACTGAGCACCTAGCACCCCGAGCACTGAGCACACAGCACCCTGAGCACTGAGCACCCTGCACCCTGAGTACTGAGCATCTAGCACCCTGAGCACTGAGCACCCAGCACCCTGAGCACTGAGCACCCAGCACCCTGAGTACTGAGCACCCAACGTACTGAGCATCGAGCACCCCGAGCACTGAGCACCCAGCACCCTGAGTACTGAGCACCCAGCACCCCGAGCACTGAGGACCCAGCACCCTGAGTACTGAGCACCGCGCACCCTGAGTACTGAGCACCCAGCACCCCGAGCACTGAGCATCCAGCACCCCGAGCACTGAGCACCCAGCACCCTGAGCACTGAGCACCCTGAGGACTGAGCACCCAGCACCCTGAGTACTGAGCACCCAGCATCCTGATTACTGAGCACCGATCACCGTGAGCACTGAGCACCCAGCAACCCGAGCACTGAGCACCCAGCACCCTGAGTACTGAGCACCCTGAGTACTGAGCACCCAGCACCCCGAGCACTGAGCACCCTGCACCCTGAGTACTGAGCACCCTGAGTACTGAGCACCCAGCACCCTGAGCACTGAGCACCCAGCACCGTGTGTACTGAGCACCCAGCACCCTGAGCACTGAGCACCCAGCACCCTGAGTACTGAGCACCCAGCACCCTGAGTACTTAGCACCCAGCACCCTGAGCACTGAGCACCCAGCACCCTGAGTACTGAGCACCAAGCACCCTGAGTACTGAGCACCCAGCACCCTGAGTACTGAGCACCCAGCACCCTGAGTACTGAGCACCGAGCACCCCGATTACTGAGCACCCAGCACCCTGAGCACTGAGCACCCAGCACCCTGAGTACTGAGCACCCAGCACACTGAGTACTGAGCACCCAGCACCCCGAGCACTGAGCACCCTGAGTACTGAGCACTAAGCACCCTGAGCGCTGAGCACCCAGCACCCCAAGCACGGAGCAATCAGGACCCCGAGCTCTGAGTACTGAGCACCCAGCACCCTGAGTACTGAGCACCAAGCTCCCCGAGCACTGAGCACCCTGAGTACTGAGCACCCAGCACCCCGAGCACTGAGCACCCAGCACCCTGAGTAATGAGCACCCAGCACCCCGAGTACTGAGCACCCAGCACCGTGAGTACTGAGCACCCAGCACCCGGAGTACTGAGCACCCAGCACCCTGAGCACTGAGCACAAAGCACGCTGAGTACTGAGCACTGAGCACCCTGAGTACTGAGCACCAAGGACCCTGAGCACTGAGCACCCAGCATACTGAGTACTGAGCACCCAGCACCCTGAGTACTGAGCACCCAGCACCCTGAGCACTGAGCACCCAGCACCCCGAGCACTGAGCACCCAGCACCCTGAGCACTGAGCACCCTGAGTAATGAGCACTGAGCACCCTGAGTACTGAGCACTGAGCACCCTGAGTATTGAGCACCCAGCACCCCGAGCACTGAGCACCCAGCACCCTGAGCACTGTGCACCCAGCACCCCGAGTACTGAGCACCCAGCACCCTGAGTACTGAGCACCCAGCACAACGAGCACTGAGCACCCAGCACCCTGAGCACTGTGCACCCAGCACCCCGAGTACTGAGCACCCAGCACCCTGAGTACTGAGCACCCAGCACAACGAGCACTGAGCACCCAGCACCCTGAGTACTGAGCACCCAGCACACTGAGTACTGAGCACCCAGCACCCCGAGCACGGAGCACCCTGAGTACTGAGCACTAAGCACCCTGAGCGCTGAGCACCCAGCACCCCAAGCACGGAGCACCCAGGACCCCGAGCACTGAGTACTGAGCACCCAGCACGCTGAGCACTGAGCACCCAGCACCCCGATTACTGAGCAAACAGCACACCGAGCACTGAGCACCCAGCACCCCGAGAATGAGCACCCAGCACACTGAGTACTGAGCACCCAGCACCCTGAGTACTGAGCACCCAGCACAACGAGCACTGAGCACCCTGAGTACTGAGCACCCAGCACCCTGAGTACTGAGCACTAAGCATCCAGAGCGCTGAGCACCCAGCACCCCAAGCACGGAGCACCCAGGACACCGAGCACTGAGTAATGAGCACCCAGCACCCTGAGTACTGAGCACCGAGCTGCCTGAGCACTGAGCACCCTGAGTACTGAGCACCCAGCACCCCGATCACAGAGCAGCCAGCACCCTCAGCACTGAGCTCCCATCACCCCGAGCACTGAGCACCCAGCACCCTGAGTACTGAGCACCCTGAGGACTGAGCACCGATCACCCTGAGCACTGAGCACCCATCACCCTGAGTACTGAGCACCCAGCACCCTGAGTACTGAGCACCGAGCACCCCGAGTACTGAGCACCCAGCACCCTGAGCACTGAGCACCTAGCACCCCGAGTACTGAGCACGCAGCACCCTGAGTACTGAGCACCCAGCACCCCGAGCCCTGAGCAACCAGCACCCTGAGCACTGAGCACCCTGAGGACTGAGCACCCAGCACCCTGAGTACTGAGCACCCTGAGTACTGAGCACCCAGCACCCTGAGTACTGAGCACCCAGCACCCTGAGCACTGAGCACCCAGAACCCACAGTACTGAGCACCGAGCACCCTGAGTACTGAGCACCCAGCACCCTGAGCACTGAGCACACAGCACCCTGAGTACTGAGCACCCAGCAACCTGAGTACTTAGCACCCAGCACCCTGAGCACTGAGCACCCAGCACCCTCAGTACTGAGCACCGAGCACCCTGAGTACTGAGCACCCAGCACCCTGAGTACTGAGCACCCAGCACCCTCAGTACTGAGCACCGAGCACCCCGAGTACTGAGCACCCAGCACCCTGAGCACTGAGCACCCAGCACCCTGAGTACTGAGCACCCAGCACCCTGAGTACTGAGCACCCAGCACCCCGAGCACTGAGCACCCTGAATACTGAGCACCCAGCACCCTGAGTACTGAGCACCCAGCACCCTGAGTACTGAGCACTAAGCACCCAGAGCGCTGAGCACCCAGCACCCCAAGCACGGAGCACACAGGACCCCGAGCACTGAGTACTGAGCACCCAGCACCCTGAGTACTGAGCACCGAGCTCCCCGAGCACTGAGCACCCTGAGTACTGAGCACCCAGCACCCCGATCACAGAGCACCCAGCACCCTCAGCACTGAGCACCCAGCACCCCGAGCACTGAGCACCCAGCACCCTGAGTACTGAGCACCCTGAGGACTGAGCACCGATCACCCTGAGCACTGAGCACCCAGCACCCTGAGTACTGAGCACCCATCACCCTGAGTACTGAGCACCGAGCACCCCGAGCACTGAGCACCCAGCACCCTGAGCACTGAACACCCAGCACCCTGAGTACTGAGCACCCAGCACCCTGAGTACTGAGCACCCAGCACCCTGAGTACTGAGTACTGAGCACCCTGAGTACTGAGAACCCAGCACCCCGAGCACTGAGCACCCAGCACCCTGAGTACTGAGCACCCAGCACCAAGAGTACTGAGCACCGAGCATCCTGAGCACTGAGCACCGAGCACCCCGAGCACTGAGCACTCAGCACCCTGAGTACTGAGCACCAGCACCAAGAGTACTGAGCACCGAGCACCCCGAGCACTGAGCACCCAGCACTCTGAGTAATGAGCACCCAGCAACCCGAGTACTGATCACCCAGCACCTTGAGTACTGAGCACCAAGCACCCTGAGCACTGAGCACCCAGCACCCCGAGTACTGAGCAAACAGCACCCCGAGCACTGAGCACCCAGCACTCCGAGAATGAGCACACAGCACCCTGAGTACTGAGCACCCAGCACCCTGAGTACTGAGCACCCAGCACCCTGAGTACTGAGCACCCAGCACCCTGAGCACTGAGCACCCAGCACCCTGAGCACTGAGCACCCAGCACCCTGAGCACTGAGCACCCAGCACCCCGAGTACTGAGCACCCAGCACCCTGAGTACTGATTACCCAGCACAACGAGCACTGAGCACCCAGCACCCCGAGCACTGAGCACCCAGCACCCCGAGCACTGAGCACCCAGCACCCTGAGTACTGAGAACCGAGCACCCTGAGTACTGAGCACCCAGCACGCTGAGCACTGAGCACCCAGCACCCCGATTACTGAGCAAACAGCACACCGAGCACTGAGCACCCAGCACCCCGAGAATGAGCACCCAGCACACTGAGTACTGAGCACCCAGCACCCTGAGTACTGAGCACCCAGCACAACGAGCACTGAGCACCCTGAGTACTGAGCACCCAGCACCCTGAGTACTGAGCACTAAGCATCCAGAGCGCTGAGCACCCAGCACCCCAAGCACGGAGCACCCAGGACACCGAGCACTGAGTAATGAGCACCCAGCACCCTGAGTACTGAGCACCGAGCTGCCTGAGCACTGAGCACCCTGAGTACTGAGCACCCAGCACCCCGATCACAGAGCAGCCAGCACCCTCAGCACTGAGCTCCCATCACCCCGAGCACTGAGCACCCAGCACCCTGAGTACTGAGCACCCTGAGGACTGAGCACCGATCACACTGAGCACTGAGCACCCATCACCCTGAGTACTGAGCACCCAGCACCCTGAGTACTGAGCACCGAGCACCAGGAGTACTGAGCACCCAGCACCCTGAGCACTGAGCACCTAGCACCCCGAGTACTGAGCACGCAGCACCCTGAGTACTGAGCACCCAGCACCCCGAGCCCTGAGCAACCAGCACCCTGAGCACTGAGCACCCTGAGGACTGAGCACCCAGCACCCTGAGTACTGAGCACCCTGAGTACTGAGCACCCAGCACCCTGAGTACTGAGCACCCAGCACCCTGAGCACTGAGCACCCAGAACCCACAGTACTGAGCACCGAGCACCCTGAGTACTGAGCACCCAGCACCCTGAGCACTGAGCACACAGCACCCTGAGTACTGAGCACCCAGCAACCTGAGTACTTAGCACCCAGCACCCTGAGCACTGAGCACCCAGCACCCTCAGTACTGAGCACCGAGCACCCTGAGTACTGAGCACCCAGCACCCTGAGTACTGAGCACCCAGGACCCTCAGTACTGAGCACCGAGCACCCCGAGTACTGAGCACCCAGCACCCTGAGCACTGAGCACCCAGCACCCTGAGTACTGAGCACCCAGCACCCTGAGTACTGAGCACCCAGCACCCCGAGCACTGAGCACCCTGAATACTGAGCACCCAGCACCCTGAGTACTGAGCACCCAGCACCCTGAGTACTGAGCACTAAGCACCCAGAGCGCTGAGCACCCAGCACCCCAAGCACGGAGCACACAGGACCCCGAGCACTGAGTACTGAGCACCCAGCACCCTGAGTACTGAGCACCGAGCTCCCCGAGCACTGAGCACCCTGAGTACTGAGCACCCAGCACCCCGATAACAGAGCACCCAGCACCCTCAGCACTGTGCACCCAGCACCCCGAGCACTGAGCACCCAGCACCCTGCGTACTGAGCACCCTGAGTACTGAGCACCGATCACCCTGAGCACTGAGCACCCAGCACCCTGAGCACTGAGCACCCAGCACCCTGAGTACTGAGCACCGAGCACCCCGAGCACTGAGCACCCAGCACCCTGATCACTGAGCACCCAGCACGAAGAGTACTGAGCACCGAGCATCCTGAGCACTGAGCACCGAGCACCCCGAACACTGAGCACCCAGCACCCTGAGGACTGAGCACCCAGCACCAAGAGTACTGAGCACCGAGCACCCCGAGCACTGAGCACCGAGCACCCCAAGCACTGAGCAACCAGCACCCTGAGTACTGAGCACCCAGCACCCCGAGCACTGAGCACCCAGCACGCTGAGTAATGAGCACCCAGCACCCCGAGTACTGAGCACCCAGCACCGTGAGTACTGAGCACCCAGCACCCTGAGTACTGAGCACCCAGCACCCTGAGCACTGAGCACAAAGCACGCTGAGTACTGAGCACTGAGCACCCTGAGTACTGAGCACCAAGGACCCTGAGTACTGAGCACCCAGCACCCTGAGCACTGAGCACAAAGCACTCTGAGTACTGAGCGCTGAGCACCCTGAGTACTGAGCACCGAGCACCCTGAGTACTGAGCACTCAGCACCCTGAGCACTGAGCACCCAGCACCCTGAGCACTGAGCACCCAGCACCCCGAGCACTGAGCACCCAGCACCCTGAGCACTGAGCACCCAGCACCCCGAGTACTGAGCACCGAGCACCCTGAGTACTGAGTACCCAGCACAACGAGCACTGAGCACCCAGCACCCCGAGCACTGAGCAACCAGCACCCCGAGAATGAGCACCCAGCACCCTGAGAACTGAGAACCGAGCACCCTGAGTACTGAGCACCCAGCACGCTGAGCACTGAGCACCCAGCACCCCGATTACTGAGCAAACAGCACACCGAGCACTGAGCACCCAGCACCCCGAGAATGAGCACCCAGCACACTGAGTACTGAGCACCCAGCACCCTGAGTACTGAGCACCCAGCACAACGAGCACTGAGCACCCTGAGTACTGAGCACCCAGCACCCTGAGTACTGAGCACTAAGCATCCAGAGCGCTGAGCACCCAGCACCCCAAGCACGGAGCACCCAGGACACCGAGCACTGAGTAATGAGCACCCAGCACCCTGAGTACTGAGCACCGAGCTGCCTGAGCACTGAGCACCCTGAGTACTGAGCACCCAGCACCCCGATCACAGAGCAGCCAGCACCCTCAGCACTGAGCTCCCATCACCCCGAGCACTGAGCACCCAGCACCCTGAGTACTGAGCACCCTGAGGACTGAGCACCGATCACCCTGAGCACTGAGCACCCATCACCCTGAGTACTGAGCACCCAGCACCCTGAGTACTGAGCACCGAGCACCCCGAGTACTGAGCACCCAGCACCCTGAGCACTGAGCACCTAGCACCCCGAGTACTGAGCACGCAGCACCCTGAGTACTGAGCACCCAGCACCCCGAGCCCTGAGCAACCAGCACCCTGAGCACTGAGCACACTGAGGACTGAGCACCCAGCACCCTGAGTACTGAGCACCCTGAGTAGTGAGCACCCAGCACCCTGAGTACTGAGCACCCAGCACCCTGAGCACTGAGCACCCAGAACCCACAGTACTGAGCACCGAGCACCCTGAGTACTGAGCACCCAGCACCCTGAGCACTGAGCACACAGCACCCTGAGTACTGACCACCCAGCAACCTGAGTACTTAGCACCCAGCACCCTGAGCACTGAGCACCCAGCACCCTCAGTACTGAGCACCGAGCACCCTGAGTACTGAGCACCCAGCACCCTGAGTACTGAGCACCCAGGACCCTCAGTACTGAGCACCGAGCACCCCGAGTACTGAGCACCCAGCACCCTGAGCACTGAGCACCCAGCACCCTGAGTACTGAGCACCCAGCACCCTGAGTACTGAGCACCCAGCACCCCGAGCACTGAGCACCCTGAATACTGAGCACCCAGCACCCTGAGTACTGAGCACCCAGCACCCTGAGTACTGAGCACTAAGCACCCAGAGCGCTGAGCACTCAGCACCCCAAGCACGGAGCACACAGGACCCCGAGCACTGAGTACTGAGCACCCAGCACCCTGAGTACTGAGCACCGAGCTCCCCGAGCACTGAGCACCCTGAGTACTGAGCACCCAGCACCCCGATCACAGAGCACCCAGCACCCTCAGCACTGAGCACCCAGCACCCCGAGCACTGAGCACCCAGCACCCTGAGTACTGAGCACCCTGAGGACTGAGCACCGATCACCCTGAGCACTGAGCACCCAGCACCCTGAGTACTGAGCACCCAGCACCCTGAGTACTGAGCACCGAGCACCCCGAGCACTGAGCACCCAGCACCCTGAGCACTGAGCACCTAGCACCCTGAGTACTGAGCACCCAGCACCCTGAGTACTGAGCACCCAGGACCCTGAGTACTGAGTACTGAGCACCCTGAGTACTGAGAACCCAGCACCCCGAGCACTGAGCACCCAGCACCCTGAGTACTGAGCACCGAGCACCCCGAGCACTGAGCACCCAGCACCCTGAGTACTGAGCACCCAGCACCAAGAGTACTGAGCACCGATCACCCTGAGCACTGAGCACCCAGCACCCTGAGTACTGAGCACCCAGCACCCTGAGTACTGAGCACCGAGCACCCCGAGTACTGAGCACCCAGCACCCTGAGCACTGAGCACCGATCACCCTGAGCACTGAGCACCCAGCACCCTGAGTACTGAGCACCCAGCACCCTGAGTACTGAGCACCGAGCACCCCGAGCACTGAGCACGCAGCACCCTGAGTACTGAGCACCCAGCACCCCGTGCCCTGAGCACCCAGCACCCTGAGTACTGAGCACCCTGAGTACTGAGCACCTAGCACCCCGAGCACTGAGCACCCAGCACCCTGAGCACTGAGCACCCTGCACCCTGAGTACTGAGCATCAAGCACCCTGAGCACTGAGCACCCAGCACCCTGAGCACTGAGCACCCAGCACCCTGAGTACTGAGCACCCAACGTACTGAGCATCGAGCACCCCGAGCACTGAGCACCCAGCACCCTGAGTACTGAGCACCCAGCACCCCGAGCACTGAGGACCCAGCACCCTGAGTACTGAGCACCGCGCACCCTGAGTACTGAGCACCCAGCACCCCGAGCACTGAGCACCCAGCACCCCGAGCACTGAGCACCCAGCACCCTGAGCACTGAGCACCCTGAGGACTGAGCACCCAGCACCCTGAGTACTGAGCACCCAGCATCCTGATTACTGAGCACCGATCACCGTGAGCACTGAGCACCCAGCAACCCGAGCACTGAGCACCCAGCACCCTGAGTACTGAGCACCCTGAGTACTGAGCACCCAGCACCCCGAGCACTGAGCACCCTGCACCCTGAGTACTGAGCACCCTGAGTACTGAGCACCCAGCACCCTGAGCACTGAGCACCCAGCACCGTGTGTACTGAGCACCCAGCACCCTGAGCACTGAGCACCCAGCACCGTGTGTACTGAGCACCCAGCACCCTGAGTACTGAGCACCCAGCACCGTGTGTACTGAGCACCAAGGACCCTGAGTACTGAGCACCCAGCACCCTGAGCACTGAGCACCCAGCACCCTGAGCACTGAGCACCCAGCACCCCGAGCACTGAGCACCCAGCACCCTGAGCACTGTGCACCCAGCACCCCGAGTACTGAGCACCCAGCACCCTGAGTACTGAGCACCCAGCACAACAAGCACTGAGCACCCAGCACCCTGAGCACTGTGCACCCAGCACCCCGAGTACTGAGCACCCAGCACCCTGAGTACTGAGCACCCAGCACAACGAGCACTGAGCACCCAGCACCCTGAGTACTGAGCACCCAGCACACTGAGTACTGAGCACACAGCACCCCGAGCACGGAGCACCCTGAGTACTGAGCACTAAGCACCCTGAGCGCTGAGCACCCAGCACCCCAAGCACGGAGCACCCAGGACCCCGAGCACTGAGTACTGAGTACCCAGCACCCTGAGTACTGAGCACCAAGCTCCCCGAGCACTGAGCACCCTGAGTACTGAGCACCCAGCACCCCGATAACAGAGCACCCAGCACCCTCAGCACTGTGCACCCAGCACCCCGAGCACTGAGCACCCAGCACCCTGCGTACTGAGCACCCTGAGTACTGAGCACCGATCACCCTGAGCACTGAGCACCCAGCACCCTGAGCACTGAGCACCCAGCACCCTGAGTACTGAGCACCGAGCACCCCGAGCACTGAGCACCCAGCACCCTGAGGACTGAGCACCCAGCACGAAGAGTACTGAGCACCGAGCATCCTGAGCACTGAGCACCGAGCACCCCGAACACTGAGCACCCAGCACCCTGAGGACTGAGCACCCAGCACCAAGAGTACTGAGCACCGAGCACCCCGAGCACTGAGCACCGAGCACCCCAAGCACTGAGCAACCAGCACCCTGAGTACTGAGCACCCAGCACCCCGAGCACTGAGCACCCAGCACCCTGAGTAATGAGCACCCAGCACCCCGAGTACTGAGCACCCAGCACCGTGAGTACTGAGCACCCAGCACCCTGAGTACTGAGCACCCAGCACCCTGAGCACTGAGCACAAAGCACTCTGAGTACTGAGCACTGAGCACCCTGAGTACTGAGCACCAAGGACCCTGAGTACTGAGCACCCAGCACCCTGAGCACTGAGCACAAAGCACTCTGAGTACTGAGCGCTGAGCACCCTGAGTACTGAGCACCGAGCACCCTGAGTACTGAGCACTCAGCACCCTGAGCACTGAGCACCCAGCACCCTGAGCACTGAGCACCCAGCACCCCGAGCACTGAGCACCCAGCACCCTGAGCACTGAGCACCCAGCACCCCGAGTACTGAGCACCCAGCACCCTGAGTACTGAGTACCCAGCACAACGAGCACTGAGCACCCAGCACCCCGAGCACTGAGCAACCAGCACCCCGAGAATGAGCACCCAGCACCCTGAGTACTGAGAACCGAGCACCCTGAGTACTGAGCACCCAGCACGCTGAGCACTGAGCACCCAGCACCCCGATTACTGAGCAAACAGCACACCGAGCACTGAGCACCCAGCACCCCGAGAATGAGCACCCAGCACACTGAGTACTGAGCACCCAGCACCCTGAGTACTGAGCACCCAGCACAACGAGCACTGAGCACCCTGAGTACTGAGCACCCAGCACCCTGAGTACTGAGCACTAAGCATCCAGAGCGCTGAGCACCCAGCACCCCAAGCACGGAGCACCCAGGACACCGAGCACTGAGTAATGAGCACCCAGCACCCTGAGTACTGAGCACCGAGCTGCCTGAGCACTGAGCACCCTGAGTACTGAGCACCCAGCACCCCGATCACAGAGCAGCCAGCACCCTCAGCACTGAGCTCCCATCACCCCGAGCACTGAGCACCCAGCACCCTGAGTACTGAGCACCCTGAGGACTGAGCACCGATCACCCTGAGCACTGAGCACCCATCACCCTGAGTACTGAGCACCCAGCACCCTGAGTACTGAGCACCGAGCACCCCGAGTACTGAGCACCCAGCACCCTGAGCACTGAGCACCTAGCACCCCGAGTACTGAGCACGCAGCACCCTGAGTACTGAGCACCCAGCACCCCGAGCCCTGAGCAACCAGCATCCTGAGCACTGAGCACCCTGAGGACTGAGCACCCAGCACCCTGAGTACTGAGCACCCTGAGTACTGAGCACCCAGCACCCTGAGTACTGAGCACCCAGCACCCTGAGCACTGAGCACCCAGAACCCACAGTACTGAGCACCGAGCACCCTGAGTACTGAGCACCCAGCACCCTGAGCACTGAGCACACAGCACCCTGAGTACTGAGCACCCAGCAACCTGAGTACTTAGCACCCAGCACCCTGAGCACTGAGCACCCAGCACCCTCAGTACTGAGCACCGAGCACCCTGAGTACTGAGCACCCAGCACCCTGAGTACTGAGCACCCAGCACCCTCAGTACTGAGCACCGAGCACCCCGAGTACTGAGCACCCAGCACCCTGAGCACTGAGCACCCAGCACCCTGAGTACTGAGCACCCAGCACCCTGAGTACTGAGCACCCAGCACCCCGAGCACTGAGCACCCTGAATACTGAGCACCCAGCACCCTGAGTACTGAGCACCCAGCACCCTGAGTACTGAGCACTAAGCACCCAGAGCGCTGAGCACCCAGCAACCCAAGCACGGAGCACACAGGACCCCGAGCACTGAGTACTGAGCACCCAGCACCCTGAGTACTGAGCACCGAGCTCCCCGAGCACTGAGCACCCTGAGTACTGAGCACCCAGCACCCCGATCACAGAGCACCCAGCACCCTCAGCACTGAGCACCCAGCACCCCGAGCACTGAGCACCCAGCACCCTGAGTACTGAGCACCCTGAGGACTGAGCACCGATCACCCTGAGCACTGAGCACCCAGCACCCTGGGTACTGAGCACCCAGCACCCTGAGTACTGAGCACCGAGCACCCCGAGCACTGAGCACCCAGCACCCTGAGCACTGAACACCCAGCACCCTGAGTACTGAGCACCCAGCACCCTGAGTACTGAGCACCCAGCACCCTGAGTACTGAGTACTGAGCACCCTGAGTACTGAGAACCCAGCACCCCGAGCACTGAGCACCCAGCACCCTGAGTACTGAGCACCGAGCACCCCGAGCACTGAGCACCCAGCACCCTGAGTACTGAGCACCCAGCACCAAGAGTACTGAGCACCGAGCATCCTGAGCACTGAGCACCGAGCACCCCGAGCACTGAGCACCCAGCACCCTGAGTACTGAGCACCAGCACCAAGAGTACTGAGCACCGAGCACCCCGAGCACTGAGCACCCAGCACTCTGAGTAATGAGCACCCAGCAACCCGAGTACTGATCACCCAGCACCTTGAGTACTGAGCACCAAGCACCCTGAGCACTGAGCACCCAGCACCCCGAGTACTGAGCAAACAGCACCCCGAGCACTGAGCACCCAGCACTCCGAGAATGAGCACACAGCACCCTGAGTACTGAGCACCCAGCACCCTGAGTACTGAGCACCCAGCACCCTGAGTACTGAGCACCCAGCACCCTGAGTACTGAGCACCGAGCTCCCCGAGCACTGAGCACCCTGAGTACTGAGCACCCAGCACCCCGATCACAGAGCACCCAGCACCCTCAGCACTGAGCACCCAGCACCCCGAGCACTGAGCACCCAGCACCCTGAGTACTGAGCACCCTGAGGACTGAGCACCGATCACCCTGAGCACTGAGCACCCAGCACCCTGAGTACTGAGCACCCAGCACCCTGAGTACTGAGCACCGAGCACCCCGAGTACTGAGCACCCAGCACCCTGAGCACTGAGCACCCAGCACCCCGAGCACTGAGCACGCAGCACCCTGAGTACTGAGCACCCAGCACCCCGAGCCCTGAGCACCCAGCACCCTGAGTACTGAGCACCCTGAGTACTGAGCACCGATCACCCTGAGCACTGAGCACCCAGCACCCTGATTACTGAGCACCCAGCACCCTGAGCACTGAGCACCCAGCACCCTGAGTCCTGAGCACCCAGTACCCTGAGCACAGAGCACCCAGCACCCTGAGTACTGAGCACCGAGCACCCTGAGTACTGAGCACCCAGCACCCTGAGCACTGAGCACCCAGCACCCTGAGTACTGAGCACCCAGCACCCTGAGTACTGAGCACCGAGCACCCCGAGTACTGAGCACCAAGCACCCTGAGCACTGAGCACCCAGCACGCCGAGCACTGAGCACGCAGCACCCTGAGTACTGAGCACCCAGCACCCCGAGCCCTGAGCACCCAGCACCCTGAGTACTGAGCACCCTGAGTACTGAGCACCGATCACCCTGAGCACTGAGCACCCAGCACCCTGATTACTGAGCACCCAGCACCCTGAGCACTGAGCACCCAGCACCCTGAGTCCTGAGCACCCAGTACCCTGAGCACTGAGCACCCAGCACCCTGAGTACTGAGCACCCACCACCCTGAGTATTGAGAACCCAGCACCCTGAGCACTGAGCACCCAACACCCCGAGCACTGAGCACCCAGCACCCTGAGCACTGAGCACCCAGCACCCTGAGTACTGAGCACCCAGCACCCTGAGCACTGAGCACCAAGCACCCTGAGCACTGAGCACCCAGGAACCTGAGTACTGAGCACCCAGCACCCTGAGTACTGAGCAATGAGCACCCTGAGCACTGAGCACCCAGCACCCCGAGCACTGAGAACCCAGCACCCTGAGTACTGAGCACCCAGCACCCTGAGTACTGAGCACCCAGCACCCTGAGCACTGAGCACCAAGCACCCTGAGCACTGAGCACCCAGGAACCTGAGTACTGAGCACCCAGCACCCTGAGTACTGAGCAACGAGCACCCCGAGCACTGAGCACCCTGAGTACTGAGCACCCAGCACCCCGATCACAGAGCACCCAGCACCCTCAGCACTGAGCACCCAGCACCCCGAGCACTGAGCACCCAGCACCCTGAGTACTGAGCACCGAGCACCCCGAGTACTGAGCACCCAGCACCCTGAGTACTGAGCACCCAGCACCCCGAGCACTGAGCACCCTGAATACTGAGCACCCAGCACCCTGAGTACTGAGCACCCAGCACCCTGAGTACTGAGCACTAAGCACCCAGAGCGCTGAGCACCCAGCACCCCAAGCACGGAGCACACAGGACCCCGAGCACTGAGTACTGAGCACCCAGCACCCTGAGTACTGAGCACCGAGCTCCCCGAGCACTGAGCACCCTGAGTACTGAGCACCCAGCACCCCGATCACAGAGCACCCAGCACCCTCAGCACTGAGCACCCAGCACCCCGAGCACTGAGCACCCAGCACCCTGAGTACTGAGCACCCTGAGGACTGAGCACCGATCACCCTGAGCACTGAGCACCCAGCACCCTGGGTACTGAGCACCCAGCACCCTGAGTACTGAGCACCGAGCACCCCGAGCACTGAGCACCCAGCACCCTGAGCACTGAACACCCAGCACCCTGAGTACTGAGCACCCAGCACCCTGAGTACTGAGCACCCAGCACCCTGAGTACTGAGTACTGAGCACCCTGAGTACTGAGAACCCAGCACCCCGAGCACTGAGCACCCAGCACCCTGAGTACTGAGCACCGAGCACCCCGAGCACTGAGCACCCAGCACCCTGAGTACTGAGCACCCAGCACCAAGAGTACTGAGCACCGAGCATCCTGAGCACTGAGCACCGAGCACCCCGAGCACTGAGCACCCAGCACCCTGAGTACTGAGCACCAGCACCAAGAGTACTGAGCACCGAGCACCCCGAGCACTGAGCACCCAGCACTCTGAGTAATGAGCACCCAGCAACCCGAGTACTGATCACCCAGCACCTTGAGTACTGAGCACCAAGCACCCTGAGCACTGAGCACCCAGCACCCCGAGTACTGAGCAAACAGCACCACGAGCACTGAGCACCCAGCACTCCGAGAATGAGCACACAGCACCCTGAGTACTGAGCACCCAGCACCCTGAGTACTGAGCACCCAGCACCCTGAGTACTGAGCACCCAGCACCCTGAGTACTGAGCACCGAGCTCCCCGAGCACTGAGCACCCTGAGTACTGAGCCCCCAGCACCCCGATCACAGAGCACCCAGCACCCTCAGCACTGAGCACCCAGCACCCCGAGCACTGAGCACCCAGCACCCTGAGTACTGAGCACCCTGAGGACTGAGCACCGATCACCCTGAGCACTGAGCACCCAGCACCCTGAGTACTGAGCACCCAGCACCCTGAGTACTGAGCACCGAGCACCCCGAGTACTGAGCACCCAGCACCCTGAGCACTGAGCACCCAGCACCCCGAGCACTGAGCACGCAGCACCCTGAGTACTGAGCACCCAGCACCCCGAGCCCTGAGCACCCAGCACCCTGAGTACTGAGCACCCTGAGTACTGAGCACCGATCACCCTGAGCACTGAGCACCCAGCACCCTGATTACTGAGCACCCAGCACCCTGAGCACTGAGCACCCAGCACCCTGAGTCCTGAGCACCCAGTACCCTGAGCACAGAGCACCCAGCACCCTGAGTACTGAGCACCGAGCACCCTGAGTACTGAGCACCCAGCACCCTGAGCACTGAGCACCCAGCACCCTGAGTACTGAGCACCCAGCACCCTGAGTACTGAGCACCGAGCACCCCGAGTACTGAGCACCAAGCACCCTGAGCACTGAGCACCCAGCACGCCGAGCACTGAGCACGCAGCACCCTGAGTACTGAGCACCCAGCACCCCGAGCCCTGAGCACCCAGCACCCTGAGTACTGAGCACCCTGAGTACTGAGCACCGATCACCCTGAGCACTGAGCACCCAGCACCCTGATTACTGAGCACCCAGCACCCTGAGCACTGAGCACCCAGCACCCTGAGTCCTGAGCACCCAGTACCCTGAGCACTGAGCACCCAGCACCCTGAGTACTGAGCACCCACCACCCTGAGTATTGAGAACCCAGCACCCTGAGCACTGAGCACCCAACACCCCGAGCACTGAGCACCCAGCACCCTGAGCACTGAGCACCCAGCACCCTGAGTACTGAGCACCCAGCACCCTGAGCACTGAGCACCAAGCACCCTGAGCACTGAGCACCCAGGAACCTGAGTACTGAGCACCCAGCACCCTGAGTACTGAGCAATGAGCACCCTGAGCACTGAGCACCCAGCACCCCGAGCACTGAGAACCCAGCACCCTGAGTACTGAGCACCCAGCACCCTGAGTACTGAGCACCCAGCACCCTGAGCACTGAGCACCAAGCACCCTGAGCACTGAGCACCCAGGAACCTGAGTACTGAGCACCCAGCACCCTGAGTACTGAGCAACGAGCACCCCGAGCACTGAGCACCCTGAGTACTGAGCACCCAGCACCCCGATCACAGAGCACCCAGCACCCTCAGCACTGAGCACCCAGCACCCCGAGCACTGAGCACCCAGCACCCTGAGTACTGAGCACCGAGCACCCCGAGTACTGAGCACCCAGCACCCTGAGTACTGAGCACCCAGCACCCCGAGCACTGAGCACCCTGAATACTGAGCACCCAGCACCCTGAGTACTGAGCACCCAGCACCCTGAGTACTGAGCACTAAGCACCCAGAGCGCTGAGCACCCAGCACCCCAAGCACGGAGCACACAGGACCCCGAGCACTGAGTACTGAGCACCCAGCACCCTGAGTACTGAGCACCGAGCTCCCCGAGCACTGAGCACCCTGAGTACTGAGCACCCAGCACCCCGATCACAGAGCACCCAGCACCCTCAGCACTGAGCACCCAGCACCCCGAGCACTGAGCACCCAGCACCCTGAGTACTGAGCACCCTGAGGACTGAGCACCGATCACCCTGAGCACTGAGCACCCAGCACCCTGGGTACTGAGCACCCAGCACCCTGAGTACTGAGCACCGAGCACCCCGAGCACTGAGCACCCAGCACCCTGAGCACTGAACACCCAGCACCCTGAGTACTGAGCACCCAGCACCCTGAGTACTGAGCACCCAGCACCCTGAGTACTGAGTACTGAGCACCCTGAGTACTGAGAACCCAGCACCCCGAGCACTGAGCACCCAGCACCCTGAGTACTGAGCACCGAGCACCCCGAGCACTGAGCACCCAGCACCCTGAGTACTGAGCACCCAGCACCAAGAGTACTGAGCACCGAGCATCCTGAGCACTGAGCACCGAGCACCCCGAGCACTGAGCACCCAGCACCCTGAGTACTGAGCACCAGCACCAAGAGTACTGAGCACCGAGCACCCCGAGCACTGAGCACCCAGCACTCTGAGTAATGAGCACCCAGCAACCCGAGTACTGATCACCCAGCACCTTGAGTACTGAGCACCAAGCACCCTGAGCACTGAGCACCCAGCACCCCGAGTACTGAGCAAACAGCACCCCGAGCACTGAGCACCCAGCACTCCGAGAATGAGCACACAGCACCCTGAGTACTGAGCACCCAGCACCCTGAGTACTGAGCACCCAGCACCCTGAGTACTGAGCACCCAGCACCCTGAGTACTGAGCACCGAGCTCCCCGAGCACTGAGCACCCTGAGTACTGAGCACCCAGCACCCCGATCACAGAGCACCCAGCACCCTCAGCACTGAGCACCCAGCACCCCGAGCACTGAGCACCCAGCACCCTGAGTACTGAGCACCCTGAGGACTGAGCACCGATCACCCTGAGCACTGAGCACCCAGCACCCTGAGTACTGAGCACCCAGCACCCTGAGTACTGAGCACCGAGCACCCCGAGTACTGAGCACCCAGCACCCTGAGCACTGAGCACCCAGCACCCCGAGCACTGAGCACGCAGCACCCTGAGTACTGAGCACCCAGCACCCCGAGCCCTGAGCACCCAGCACCCTGAGTACTGAGCACCCTGAGTACTGAGCACCGATCACCCTGAGCACTGAGCACCCAGCACCCTGATTACTGAGCACCCAGCACCCTGAGCACTGAGCACCCAGCACCCTGAGTCCTGAGCACCCAGTACCCTGAGCACAGAGCACCCAGCACCCTGAGTACTGAGCACCGAGCACCCTGAGTACTGAGCACCCAGCACCCTGAGCACTGAGCACCCAGCACCCTGAGTACTGAGCACCCAGCACCCTGAGTACTGAGCACCGAGCACCCCGAGTACTGAGCACCAAGCACCCTGAGCACTGAGCACCCAGCACGCCGAGCACTGAGCACGCAGCACCCTGAGTACTGAGCACCCAGCACCCCGAGCCCTGAGCACCCAGCACCCTGAGTACTGAGCACCCTGAGTACTGAGCACCGATCACCCTGAGCACTGAGCACCCAGCACCCTGATTACTGAGCACCCAGCACCCTGAGCACTGAGCACCCAGCACCCTGAGTCCTGAGCACCCAGTACCCTGAGCACTGAGCACCCAGCACCCTGAGTACTGAGCACCCACCACCCTGAGTATTGAGAACCCAGCACCCTGAGCACTGAGCACCCAACACCCCGAGCACTGAGCACCCAGCACCCTGAGCACTGAGCACCCAGCACCCTGAGTACTGAGCACCCAGCACCCTGAGCACTGAGCACCAAGCACCCTGAGCACTGAGCACCCAGGAACCTGAGTACTGAGCACCCAGCAACCTGAGTACTGAGCAATGAGCACCCTGAGCACTGAGCACCCAGCACCCCGAGCACTGAGAACCCAGCACCCTGAGTACTGAGCACCCAGCACCCTGAGTACTGAGCACCCAGCACCCTGAGCACTGAGCACCAAGCACCCTGAGCACTGAGCACCCAGGAACCTGAGTACTGAGCACCCAGCACCCTGAGTACTGAGCAACGAGCACCCCGAGCACTGAGCACCCAGCACCCTGAGCACTGAGCACACTGAGGACTGAGCACCCAGCACTCTGAGTACTGACCACCCAACGTACTGAGCACCGAGCACCCTGAGCACTGAGCACCCAGCACCCTGAGTACTGAGCACCCAGCACCCTGAGCAATGAGCACCCTGAGTCCTGAGCACCCAACATACAGAGCACCGAGCACCCTGAGCACTGAGAACCCAGCACCCTGAGTACTGAGCACCCAGCACCTTGAGCACTGAGCACCGAGCACCCCGAGCACTGAGCACCCAGCACCCGGAGTACTGACCACCCAGCACAATGAGTACTAAGCAACGAGTACCCTGAGTACTGAGCACCCAGCACCCTGAGCACTGAACACACAGCACCCTGAGTACTGAGCACCTCGAGCACTGAGCACACAGCACCCTGAGTACTGAGCACCGAGCACCCCGAGCACTGAGCACCCAGCACCGCGAGCACTGAGCACCCAGCACACCGAGCACTGAGCACCCAGCACCCTGAGCACTGAGCACACAGCGCCCTGAGCACTGAGCACCCAGCACCCTGAGTACTGAGCACACAGCACCCTGAGTACTGAGCACCCAGCACCCTGAGCACTGAGTACCCAGCACCCTGAGCACTGAGCACCCAGCACCCTGAGCACTTAGCACCCAGCACCCTGAGTACTGTGCACTGAGCACCCAGCACCCCGAGCACTGAGCACTTAGCACCCTGAGTACTGAGCACTGGCACCCAGCACCACGAGCACTGAGCACCCAGCACCCTGAGCACTGAGCACCCAGCACCCGAGTACTGAGCACCCAGCACCCTGAGTACTGAGCACCCAGCACCCTGAGTACTGAGCACCCAGCACCCCGAGTACTGAGCACCCAGCACCCTGAGTACTGAGCACCCAGCACCCTGAGCACTGAGCACCCAGCACCCCGAGCACTGAGCACCCAGCACCCTGAGTACTGAGCACCCAGCAACCTGAGCACTGAGCACCCAGCACCCTGAGCACTGAGCACCCAGCACCCTGAGTAGTGAGCACCCAACGTACTGAGCACCGAGCATCCCGAGCACTGAGCACCCAGCTCCCTGAGTACTGAGCACCCTGAGCACTGAGTACTGAGCACTGAGCACCCTGAGCACTGAGCACCCAGCACCCCTAGTACTGAGCACCCAGCACCCCGAGCACTGATCACCCAGCACCCTGAGCACTGAGCACCCAGCACCCTGAGTAGTGAGCACCCAACGTACTGAGCACCTAGCACCCTGAGTACTGAACACCCAGCACCCTGAGCACTGAGCACCCTGAGCACTGAGTACTGAGCACTGAGCACCCTGAGCACTGAGCACCCAGCACCCCGAGTACTGAGCACCCAGCACCCCGAGCACTGAGCACCCAGCGCCCCGAGCACAGAGCACAGAGCACCCTGAGGACTGAGCACTGAGCACCCTGAGCACTGAGAACCCAGCACCCCGAGTACTGAGCACTGAGCACCCTGAGTACTGAGCACCCAGCACCCTGAGTACTGAGCACCCAGCGCCCCGAGCACAGAGCACAGAGCACCCTGAGGACTGAGCACTGAGCACCCTGAGCACTGAGAACCCAGCACCCCGAGTACTGAGCACTGAGCACCCTGAGCACTGAGCACCCAGCGCCCCGAGCACAGAGCACAGAGCACCCTGAGGACTGAGCACTGAGCACCCTGAGCACTGAGAACCCAGCACCCCGAGTACTGAGCACTGAGCACCCTGAGCACTGAGCACCCAGCACCCTGAGTACTGAGCACTGAGCGCCCCGAGTACTGAGTACCCAGCACCCCGAGCACCGAGCACCCAGCACCCGGAGCACTGAGCAACCAGCACCCTGAGCACTGAGCACCCAGCACCCCGAGCCCTGAGCACCCAGCACCCTGAGTACTGAGCACCCTGAGTACTGAGCACCGATCACCCTGAGCACTGAGCACCCAGCACCCTGAGTACTGAGCACCCAGCACCCTGAGCACTAAGCACCCAGCACCCTGAGTCCTGAGCACCCAGTACCCTGAGCACTGAGCACCCAGCACCCTGAGTACTGAGCACCCACCACCCTGAGTATTGAGAACCCAGCACCCTGAGCACTGAGCACCCAACACCCCGAGCACTGAGCACCCAGCACCCTGAGCACTGAGCACCCAGCACCCTGAGTACTGAGCACCCAGCACCCTGAGCACTGAGCACCAAGCCCCCTGAGCACTGAGCACCCAGGAACCTGAGTACTGAGCACCCAGCACCCTGAGTACTGAGCAATGAGCACCCTGAGCACTGAGCACCCAGCACCCCGAGCACTGAGAACCCAGCACCCTGAGTACTGAGCACCCAGCACCCTGAGTACTGAGCACCCAGCACCCTGAACACTGAGCACCAAGCACCCTGAGCACTGAGCACCCAGGAACCTGAGTACTGAGCACCCAGCACCCTGAGTACTGAGCAACGAGCACCCCGAGCACTGAGCACCCAGCACCCAGAGCACTGAGCACCCTGAGGACTGAGCACTGAGCACCCTGAGCACTGAGAACCCAGCACCCCGAGGACTGAGCACTGAGCACCCTGAGCACTGAGCACCCAGCACCCTGAGTACTGAGCACTGAGCACCCCGAGTACTGAGTACCCAGCACCCCGAGCACCGAGCACCCAGCACCCGGAGCACTGAGCAACCAGCACCCTGAGCACTGAGCACCCAGCACCCTGAGCACTGAGCACCCAGCACTCTGAGCACTGAGCACCCAGCACCCTGAGCACTGAGCACCCAGCACCCTGAGTACTGAGCACCCAACGTACTGAGCACCGAGCACCCTGAGCACTGAGCACCCAGCACCCTGAGTACTGAGCACCCAGCACCCTGAGCACTGAGCACCCAGCAATCTGAGTACTGAGCACTGAGCACCCCGAGTACTGAGCACCAGGCACCCCGAGCACTAAGCACCCAGCACCCCTAGCACCGAGCACCCAGCACCCTGAGCACTAAGCACCCAGCACCCTGAGCACTGAGCACCCAGCACCCTGAGCACTGAGCACCCAGCACCCTGAGCACTGAGCACCCAGCACCCTGAGCACTGAGCACCCAGCACCCTGAGCACTGAGTACCCAGCACCCTGAGCACTGAGCACCCAGCACCCTGAGTACTGAGCACCCAGCACCCTGAGCAATGAGCACCCCGAGCACTGAGCACCCAGCATCCTGAGCACTGAGCACCCAGCACCCCGAGCACTGAGCACCCAGCACCCTGAGTACTGAGCACCCAGCACCCTGAGCACTGAGCACCCAGCACCCTGAGCACTGAGCACCCAGCACCCTGAGTAGTGAGCACCCAACGTACTGAGCACCGAGCACACCGAGCACTGAGCACCCAGCTCCCTGAGTACTGAGCACCGATCACCCCGAGCACTGAGCACCCAGCACCCTGAGTACTGAACTCCGAGCAACCCGAGCACTGAGCACCCAGCGCCCCGAGCACTGAGCACCCAGCACCCTGAGCACTGAGCACCCAGCACCCTGAGTACTGAGCACCCAGCACCCTGAGTACTGAACACCCAGCACCCTGAGCACTGAGCACCCTGAGCACTGAGTACTGAGCACTGAGCACCCTGAGCACTGAGCACCCAGCACCCCGAGTACTGAGCACCCAGCACCCCGAGCACTGAGCACCCAGCGACCCGAGCACAGAGCACAGAGCACCCTGAGCACTGAGCACTGAGCACCCTGAGCACTGAGCACCCAGCACCCCGAGTACTGAGCACTGAGCACCCTGAGTACTGAGCACCCAGCACCCTGAGTACTGAGCACCCAGCGTACTGAGCACCGAGCACCCAGCACCCTGAGTACTGAGCACCCAGCACCCTGAGCACTGAGAACCCAGCACCCTGAGTACTGAGCACCCAGCGTACTGAGCACCGAGCACCCAGCACCCTGAGTACTGAGCACCCAGCACCCTGAGCACTGAGCACCCAGCACCCTGAGTACTGAGCACTGAGCACCCCGAGTACTGAGCACCCAGCACCCCGAGCACCGAGCACCCAGCACCCGGAGCACTGAGGAACCAGCACCCTGAGCACTGAGCACCCAGCACCCTGAGCACTGAGCACCCAGCACCCTGAGCACTGAGCACCCAGCACCCTGAGCACTGAGCACCCAGCACCCTGAGTACTGAGCACCCAACGTACTGAGCACCGAGCACCCTTAGCACTGAGCACCCAGCACCCTGAGTACTGAGCACCCAGCACCCTGAGCACTGAGCACCCAGCAATCTGACTACTGAGCACTGAGCACCCCGAGTACTGAGCACCAGGCACCCCGAGCACTAAGCACCCAGCACCCCTAGCACCGAGCACCCAGCACCCTGAGCACTGAGCACCCAGCACCCTGAGCACTAAGCACCCAGCACCCTGAGCACTGAGCACCCAGCACCCTGAGCACTGAGCACCCAGCACCCTGAGCACTGAGCACCCAGCACCCTGAGCACTGAGCACCCAGCACCCTGAGCACTGAGCACCCAGCACCCTGCGTACTGAGCACCCAACGAACTGAGCACCGAGCACCCTGAGCACTGAGCACCCAGCACCCTGAGTACTGAGCACCCAGCACCCTGAGCAATGAGCACCCTGAGTACTGAGCACCCAGCACCTTGAGCACTGAGCACCGAGCACCCCGAGCACTGAGCACCCAGCACCCGGAGTGCTGAGCACCCAGCACAATGAGTACTAAGCACCGAGCACCCTGAGTACTGAGCACCCAGCACCCTGAGCACTGAATACACAGCACCCTGAGTACTGAGCACCTCGAGCACTGAGCACCCAGCACCCTGAGTACTGAGCACCGAGCACCCCGAGCACTGAGCACCCAGCACCGCGAGCACTGAGCACCCAGCACCCCGAGCACTTAGCACCCAGCACCCTGAGTACTGAGGACCCAGCACCCTGAGTACTGAGCACTGAGCTCCCAGCTCCCCGAGCACTGTGCACCCAGCACCCCGAGCACTGAGCACCCAGCACCCTGAGTACTGAGCACCCAGCACCCTGAGCACTGAGCACCCAGCACCCTGAGCACTGAGCACCCAGCACCCCGAGCACTGAGCACCCAGCACCCTGAGTACTGAGCACCCAGCACCCTGAGCACTGAGCACCCAGCACCCTGAGCACTGAGCACCCAGCACCCTGAGCACTGAGCACCCAGCACCCTGAGCACTGAGCACCCAGCACCCTGAGTACTGAGCACCCAGCACCCTGAGTACTAAGCACCGAGCACCCTGAGTACTGAGCACCCAGCACCCTGAGCACTGAGCACACAGCACCCTGAGCACTGAGCACACAGCACCCTGAGTACTGAGCACTGAGCACCCAGCACCCCAAGCACTGAGCACCCAGCACCCTGAGTACTGAGCACTGAGCACCCAGCACACCGAGCACTGAGCACCCAGCACCCTGAGCACTGAGCACCCAGCACCCTGAGTACTGAGCACCCAGCACGCCGAGTACTGAGCACCCAGCACCCTGAGTACTGAGCATCCAGCACCCTCAGCACTGAGCACCCAGCACCCAGAGCACTGAGCACCCAGCACCCTGAGTACTGAGCACCCAGCACCCCGAGCACTGAGCACCCAGCACCCTGAGTACTGAGCTCCGAGCACAGCGAGCACTGAGCACCCAGCGCCCCGAGCACTGAGCACCCAGCACCCTGAGCACTGAGCACCCAGCACCCTGAGTACTGAGCACCCAGCACCCTGAGTACTGAACCCCCAGCACACTGAGCACTGAGCACTGAGCACCCTGAGCACTGAGTACAGAGCACTGAGCACCCTGATCACTGAGCACCCAGCACCCCGAGTACTGAGCACCCAGCACCCCGAGCACTGAGCACCCAGCGCCCCGAGCACTGAGCACCCAGCACCCCGAGCACTGAGCACTGAGCACCCTGAGCACTGAGCACCCAGCACCCCGAGTACTGAGCACTGAGCACCCAGAGTACTGAGCACCCAGCACCCTGAGCACTGAGTACCCAGCACCCTGAGTACTGAGCACTGAGAACCCTGAGTACTGAGCACCGAGCACCCTGAGTATTGAGCACCCAGCACCCTGATCACTGAGCACCCAGCACCCTGAGCACTGAGCACCCAGCACCTTGAGTACTGCGTACCGAGCAATCCGAGCACTGAGCACCCAGCACCCTGAGTACTGAGCACCCAGCACCCTGTGTACTGAGCAACCAGCACCCTGAGCACTGAGCACCCAGCACCCTGAGCACTGAGCACTGAGCACCCAGCACCCCAGGCACTGAGCACCCAACACCCTGAGCACTGAGCACCCTGAGGACTGAGCACCCAGCACCCTGAGTACTGAGCACTGATCACCCTGAGCACTGAGCATCCAGCACCCCGAGCACTGAGCACCCAGCAACCTGAGTACTGAGCACCCAGCACCCCGAGCACTGAGCACCCAGCACCCTGAGTACTGAGCACCCTGAGTACTGAGCACCGATCACCCTGAGCACTGAGCTCCCAGCACCCTGAGTACTGCGCACCCAGCACCCTGAGCACTGAGCACCCAGCACCCTGAGTACTGAGCACCCAGCACCCTGAGCACTGAGCACCCAGCACCCTGAGTACTGAGCACCCAGCACCCCGAGCACTGAGCACCCAGCACCCCGAGAATGAGCACCCAGCACCCCATGTACTGAGCACCGAGCACCCCGAGCACTGAGCACCCAGCACCCGGAGTACTGAGCACCCAGCACCCTGAGTACTAAGCACTGAGCACCCTGAGTACTGAGCACCAAGCACCCTGAGCACTGAACATACAGCACCCTGAGCACCGAGCACCCCGAGCACTGAGCACCCAGCACCCCGAGTACTGAGCACCCAGCACCCCGAGCACTGAGCACCCAGCACCCTGAGCACTGAGCACCCAGCACCCTGAGTACTGAGCACCCAGCACCCTGAGCACTGAGTACAGAGCACCCTGAGCACTGAGCACCCAGCACCCTGTGCACTGAGCAACCAGCACCCTGAGCACTGAGCACCCAGCACCCTGAGTACTGAGCACTGAGCACCCAGCACCCCGAGCACTGAGCACCCAGCACACTGTGCACTGAGCACCCAGCAACCTGAGCACTGAGCACCCAGCACCCTGAGTACTGAGCACTGAGCACCCAGCACCCCGAGCACTGAGCACCCAGCACCCTGAGCACTGAGCACCCAGCACCCGAGTACTGAGCACCCAGCACTCTGAGTACTGAGCACCCAGCACCCTGAGTACTGAGCACCCTGAGTACTGAGCACCGATCACCCTGAGCACTGAGCTCCCAGCACCCTGAGTACTGAGCACCCAGCACCCTGAGCACTGAGTACTGAGCACCGAGCACCCCGAGCACTGAGCACCCAGCACCCGGAGTACTGAGCACCCAGCACCCTGAGTACTAAGCACTGAGCACCCTGAGTACTGAGCACCCAGCACCCTGAGCACTGAACATACAGCACCCTGAGCACCGAGCACCCCGAGCACTGAGCACCCAGCACCCCGAGCACTGAGCACCCAGCACCCCGAGCACTGAGCACCCAGCACCCTGAGCACTGAGCACCCAGCACCCTGAGTACTGAGCACCCAGCACCCTGAGCACTGAGTACCCAGCACCCTGAGCACTGAGCACCCAGCACCCTGTGCACTGAGCACCCAGCACCCTGAGCACTGAGCCCCCAGCACCCTGAGTACTGAGCACTGAGCACCCAGCACCCCGAGCACTGAGCACCCAGCACCCTGTGCACTGAGCACCCAGCAACCTGAGCACTTAGCACCCAGCACCCTGAGTACTGAGCACTGAGCACCCAGCACCCCGAGCACTGAGCACCCAGCACCCTGAGCACTGAGCACCCAGCACCCGAGTACTGAGCACCCAGCACCCTGAGTACTGAGCACCCAGCACCCTGAGTACTGAGCACCCAGCACCCCGAGTACTGAGCACCCAGCACCCTGAGTACTGAGCACTGAGCACCCAGCACCCCGAGCACTGCGCACCCAGCACCCTGAGTACTGAGCACCCAGCACCCTGAGCACTGAGCACCCAGCACCCTGAGCACTGAGCACCCAGCACCCTGAGCACTGAGCACCCAGCACCCTGAGTAGTGAGCACCCAACGTACTGAGCACCGATCACCCCGAGCACTGAGCACCCAGCACCCTGAGTACTGAGCACTGAGCACCGATCACCCGGAGCAATGAGCACCCAGCACCCTGAGTAGTGAGCACCCAACGTACTGAGCACCGAGCACCCCGAGCACTGAGCACCCAGCACCCTGAGTACTGAGCACCGTTCACCCCGAGCACTGAGCACCCAGCACCCTGAGTACTGAGCTCCGAGCACCCTGAACACTGAGCACCCAGCACCCTGAGCACTGATCACCCAGCACCCTGAGCACTGAGCACCCAGCACCCTGAGTACTGAGCACCCAGCACCCTGAGTACTGAGCACTCAGCACCCTGAGTACTGAGCACCGAGCACCCCGAGCACTGAGCACCCAGCACCCTGAGCACTGAGCACCCTGAGGACTGAGCACCCAGCACACTGAGAACTGAGCACCCAGCACCCTGAGTACTGAGCACCGATCACCCTGAGCACTGAGCACCCAGAACCCCGAGTACTGAGCACCCAGCATCCTGAGTACTGAGCACCCAGCACCCCGAGCACTGAGCACCCAGCACCCTGAGTACTGAGCACCCTGAGTACTGAGCACCGATCACCCTGAGCACTGAGCTCCCAGCACCCTGAGTACTGAGCACCCAGCACCCTGAGCACTGAGCACCCAGGACCCTGAGTACTGAGCACCCAGCACCCCGAGTACTGAGCACCCAGCACCCCGAGCACTGAGCACCCAGCACCCCGAGCACTGAGCACCCAGCACCCTGAGTACTGAGCACCCAGCACCCTGAGTACTGAGCACCCAGCACCCTGAGCACTGAGCACCCAGCACCCTGAGTAGTGAGCACCCAACGTACTGAGCACCGAGCACCCCGAGCACTGAGCACCCAGCACCCTGACTACTGAGCACCGATCACCCCGAGCACTGAGCACCCAGCACCCCGAGCACTGAGCACCCAGCACCCTGAGCACTGAGCACCGAGCACACTGAGCACTGAGCACCCAGCACCCTGAGTACTGAGCACCCAGCACCCTGTACACTGAGCACCGAGCACCCCGAGTACTGAGCACCGAGCACACTGAGCACTGAGCACCCAGCACCCCGAGCACTGAGCACCCAGCACCCTGAGTACTGAGCACTGAGCACCCAGCACCCCGAGCACTGAGCACCCAGCACCCTGAGTACTAAACACCGAGCACCCTGAGTACTGAGCACCCAGCACCCTGAGCACTGAACACACAGCACCCTGAGTACTGAGCACCTCGAGCACTGAGCACCCAGCACCCCGAGCACTGAGCACCCAGCACCCCGAGCACTGAGCACCCAGCACCCTGAGTACTGAGCACCCAGCACACTGAGTACTGAGCACCCAGCACCCTGAGCACTGAGCACCCAGCACCCTGAGCACTGAGCACCCAGCACCCTGAGCACTGAGCACCCAGCACCCTGAGTACTGAGCACTGAGCACCCAGCACCCCGAGCACTGAGCACCTAGCACCCTGAGTACTAAGCACCCAGCACCCTGAGTACTGAGCACCCAGCACCCTGAGTACTGAGCACCCAGCACCCTGAGTACTGAGCACCCAGCACCCCGAGCACTGAGCACCCAGCACCCTGAGTACTGAGCACCGAGCACCCTGAGTACTGAGCACCCAGCACCCTGAGTACTGAGCACCCAGCACCCTGAGTACTGAGCACCCAGCACCCAGAGCACTGAGCAACCAGCACCCTGAGTACTGAGCACCAAGCACCCCGAGGACTGAGCACCCAGCACCCTGAGTACTGAGCACCCAGCACCCCGAGCACTGAGCACCCAGCACCCTGAGTACTGAGCACCGAGCACCCTGAGTACTGAGCACCCAGCACCCTGAGTACTGAGCACCCAGCACGTTGAGCAATGAGCACCCTGAGTACTGAGCACCCAGCACCTTGAGCACTGAGCACCGAGCACCCCGAGCACTGAGCACCCAGCACCCGGAGTACTGAGCACCCAGCACCCTGAGTACTAAGCACCGAGCACCCTGAGTACTGAGCACCCAGCACCCTGAGCACTGAGCACACAGCACCCTGAGCACTGAGCACACAGCACCCTGAGTACTGAGCACTGAGCACCCAGCACCCCAAGCACTGAGCACCCAGCACCCTGAGTACTGAGCACTGAGCACCCAGCACCCCAAGCACTGAGCACCCAGCACCCCGAGCACTGAGCACTGAGCACCCTGAGCACTGAGCACCCAGCACCCCGAGTACTGAGCACTGAGCACCCAGAGTACTGAGCACCCAGCACCCTGAGCACTGAGTACCCAGCACCCTGAGTACTGAGCACTGAGCACCCAGCACCCCGAGCACTGAGCACCCAGCACACTGTGCACTGAGCACCCAGCAACCTGAGCACTGAGCACCCAGCACCCTGAGTACTGAGCACTGAGCACCCAGCACCCCGAGCACTGAGCACCCAGCACCCTGAGCACTGAGCACCCAGCACCCGAGTACTGAGCACCCAGCACTCTGAGTACTGAGCACCCAGCACCCTGAGTACTGAGCACCCTGAGTACTGAGCACCGATCACCCTGAGCACTGAGCTCCCAGCACCCTGAGTACTGAGCACCCAGCACCCTGAGCACTGAGTACTGAGCACCGAGCACCCCGAGCACTGAGCACCCAGCACCCGGAGTACTGAGCACCCAGCACCCTGAGTACTAAGCACTGAGCACCCTGAGTACTGAGCACCCAGCACCCTGAGCACTGAACATACAGCACCCTGAGCACCGAGCACCCCGAGCACTGAGCACCCAGCACCCCGAGCACTGAGCACCCAGCACCCCGAGCACTGAGCACCCAGCACCCTGAGCACTGAGCACCCAGCACCCTGAGTACTGAGCACCCAGCACCCTGAGCACTGAGTACCCAGCACCCTGAGCACTGAGCACCCAGCACCCTGTGCACTGAGCACCCAGCACCCTGAGCACTGAGCCCCCAGCACCCTGAGTACTGAGCACTGAGCACCCAGCACCCCGAGCACTGAGCACCCAGCACCCTGTGCACTGAGCACCCAGCAACCTGAGCACTTAGCACCCAGCACCCTGAGTACTGAGCACTGAGCACCCAGCACCCCGAGCACTGAGCACCCAGCACCCTGAGCACTGAGCACCCAGCACCCGAGTACTGAGCACCCAGCACCCTGAGTACTGAGCACCCAGCACCCTGAGTACTGAGCACCCAGCACCCCGAGTACTGAGCACCCAGCACCCTGAGTACTGAGCACTGAGCACCCAGCACCCTGAGTACTGAGCACCCAGCACCCTGAGCACTGAGCACCCAGCACCCTGAGCACTGAGCACCCAGCACCCTGAGCACTGAGCACCCAGCACCCTGAGTAGTGAGCACCCAACGTACTGAGCACCGATCACCCCGAGCACTGAGCACCCAGCACCCTGAGTACTGAGCACTGAGCACCGATCACCCGGAGCAATGAGCACCCAGCACCCTGAGTAGTGAGCACCCAACGTACTGAGCACCGAGCACCCCGAGCACTGAGCACCCAGCACCCTGAGTACTGAGCACCGTTCACCCCGAGCACTGAGCACCCAGCACCCTGAGTACTGAGCTCCGAGCACCCTGAACACTGAGCACCCAGCACCCTGAGCACTGATCACCCAGCACCCTGAGCACTGAGCACCCAGCACCCTGAGTACTGAGCACCCAGCACCCTGAGTACTGAGCACTCAGCACCCTGAGTACTGAGCACCGAGCACCCCGAGCACTGAGCACCCAGCACCCTGAGCACTGAGCACCCTGAGGACTGAGCACCCAGCACACTGAGAACTGAGCACCCAGCACCCTGAGTACTGAGCACCGATCACCCTGAGCACTGAGCACCCAGAACCCCGAGCACTGAGCACCCAGCATCCTGAGTACTGAGCACCCAGCACCCCGAGCACTGAGCACCCAGCACCCTGAGTACTGAGCACCCTGAGTACTGAGCACCGATCACCCTGAGCACTGAGCTCCCAGCACCCTGAGTACTGAGCACCCAGCACCCTGAGCACTGAGCACCCAGGACCCTGAGTACTGAGCACCCAGCACCCCGAGTACTGAGCACCCAGCACCCCGAGCACTGAGCACCCAGCACCCCGAGCACTGAGCACCCAGCACCCTGAGTACTGAGCACCCAGCACCCTGAGTACTGAGCACCCAGCACCCTGAGCACTGAGCACCCAGCACCCTGAGTAGTGAGCACCCAACGTACTGAGCACCGAGCACCCCGAGCACTGAGCACCCAGCACCCTGACTACTGAGCACCGATCACCCCGAGCACTGAGCACCCAGCACCCCGAGCACTGAGCACCCAGCACCCTGAGCACTGAGCACCGAGCACACTGAGCACTGAGCACCCAGCACCCTGAGTACTGAGCACCCAGCACCCTGTACACTGAGCACCGAGCACCCCGAGTACTGAGCACCGAGCACACTGAGCACTGAGCACCCAGCACCCCGAGCACTGAGCACCCAGCACCCTGAGTACTGAGCACTGAGCACCCAGCACCCCGAGCACTGAGCACCCAGCACCCTGAGTACTAAACACCGAGCACCCTGAGTACTGAGCACCCAGCACCCTGAGCACTGAACACACAGCACCCTGAGTACTGAGCACCTCGAGCACTGAGCACCCAGCACCCCGAGCACTGAGCACCCAGCACCCCGAGCACTGAGCACCCAGCACCCTGAGTACTGAGCACCCAGCACACTGAGTACTGAGCACCCAGCACCCTGAGCACTGAGCACCCAGCACCCTGAGCACTGAGCACCCAGCACCCTGAGCACTGAGCACCCAGCACCCTGAGTACTGAGCACTGAGCACCCAGCACCCCGAGCACTGAGCACCTAGCACCCTGAGTACTAAGCACCCAGCACCCTGAGTACTGAGCACCCAGCACCCTGAGTACTGAGCACCCAGCACCCTGAGTACTGAGCACCCAGCACCCCGAGCACTGAGCACCCAGCACCCTGAGTACTGAGCACCGAGCACCCTGAGTACTGAGCACCCAGCACCCTGAGTACTGAGCACCCAGCACCCTGAGTACTGAGCACCCAGCACCCAGAGCACTGAGCAACCAGCACCCTGAGTACTGAGCACCAAGCACCCCGAGGACTGAGCACCCAGCACCCTGAGTACTGAGCACCCAGCACCCCGAGCACTGAGCACCCAGCACCCTGAGTACTGAGCACCGAGCACCCTGAGTACTGAGCACCCAGCACCCTGAGTACTGAGCACCCAGCACGTTGAGCAATGAGCACCCTGAGTACTGAGCACCCAGCACCTTGAGCACTGAGCACCGAGCACCCCGAGCACTGAGCACCCAGCACCCGGAGTACTGAGCACCCAGCACCCTGAGTACTAAGCACCGAGCACCCTGAGTACTGAGCACCCAGCACCCTGAGCACTGAGCACACAGCACCCTGAGCACTGAGCACACAGCACCCTGAGTACTGAGCACTGAGCACCCAGCACCCCAAGCACTGAGCACCCAGCACCCTGAGTACTGAGCACTGAGCACCCAGCACCCCAAGCACTGAGCACCCAGCACCCCGAGCACTGAGCACTGAGCACCCTGAGCACTGAGCACCCAGCACCCCGAGTACTGAGCACTGAGCACCCAGAGTACTGAGCACCCAGCACCCTGAGCACTGAGTACCCAGCACCCTGAGTACTGAGCACTGAGAACCCTGAGTACTGAGCACCGAGCACCCTGAGTATTGAGCACCCAGCACCCTGATCACTGAGCACCCAGCACCCTGAGCACTGAGCACCCAGCACCTTGAGTACTGCGTACCGAGCAATCCGAGCACTGAGCACCCAGCACCCTGAGTACTGAGCACCCAGCACCCTGAGCACTGAGCACCCAGCACCCTGCGGACTGAGCACCCAGCACCCCGAGCACTGATCACCCAGCACCCTGAGTACTGAGCACCAAGCATCCTGAGCACTGAGCACCCAGCACCCTGAGTACTGAGCACCCAGCACCCTGTGTACTGAGCAACCAGCACCCTGAGCACTGAGCACCCAGCACCCTGAGCACTGAGCACTGAGCACCCAGCACCCCGAGCACTGAGCACCCAGCACCCTGAGCACTGAGCACCCTGAGGACTGAGCACCCAGCACCCTGAGTACTGAGCACTGATCACCCTGAGCACTGAGCATCCAGCACCCCGAGCACTGAGCACCCAGCAACCTGAGTACTGAGCACCCAGCACCCCGAGCACTGAGCACCCAGCACCCTGAGTACTGAGCACCCTGAGTACTGAGCACCGATCACCCTGAGCACTGAGCTCCCAGCACCCTGAGTACTGAGCACCCAGCACCCTGGGCACTGAGCACCCAGCACCCTGAGTACTGAGCACCCAGCACCCTGAGCACTGAGCACCCAGCACCCTGAGTACTGAGCACCCAGCACCCTGAGCACTGAGCACCCAGCACCCTGAGTACTGAGCACCCAGCACCCCGAGCACTGAGCACCCTGCACCCCGAGAATGAGCACCCAGCACCCCATGTACTGAGCACCGAGCACCCCGAGCACTGAGCACCCAGCACCCGGAGTACTGAGCACCCAGCACCCTGAGTACTAAGCACTGAGCACCCTGAGTACTGAGCACCCAGCACCCTGAGCACTGAACATACAGCACCCTGAGCACCGAGCACCCCGAGCACTGAGCACCCAGCACCCCGAGTACTGAGCACCCAGCACCCCGAGCACTGAGGACCCAGCACCCTGAGCACTGAGCACCCAGCACCCTGAGTACTGAGCACCCAGCACCCTGAGCACTGAGTACCCAGCACCCTGAGCACTGAGCACCCAGCACCCTGTGCACTGAGCACCCAGCACCCTGAGCACTGAGCACCCAGCACCCTGAGTACTGAGCACTGAGCACCCAGCACCCCGAGCACTGAGCACCCAGCACACTGTGCACTGAGCACCCAGCAACCTGAGCACTGAGCACCCAGCACCCTGAGTACTGAGCACTGAGCACCCAGCACCCCGAGCACTGAGCACCCAGCACCCTGAGCACTGAGCACCCAGCACCCGAGTACTGAGCACCCAGCACTCTGAGTACTGAGCACCCAGCACCCTGAGTACTGAGCACCCTGAGTACTGAGCACCGATCACCCTGAGCACTGAGCTCCCAGCACCCTGAGTACTGAGCACCCAGCACCCTGAGCACTGAGTACTGAGCACCGAGCACCCCGAGCACTGAGCACCCAGCACCCAGAGTACTGAGCACCCAGCACCCTGAGTACTAAGCACTGAGCACCCTGAGTACTGAGCACCCAGCACCCTGAGCACTGAACATACAGCACCCTGAGCACCGAGCACCCCGAGCACTGAGCACCCAGCACCCCGAGCACTGAGCACCCAGCACCCCGAGCACTGAGAACCCAGCACCCTGAGCACTGAGCACCCAGCACCCTGAGTACTGAGCACCCAGCACCCTGAGCACTGAGTACCCAGCACCCTGAGCACTGAGCACTGAGCACCCTGAGTACTGAGCACTGAGCACCCAGCACCCCGAGCACTGATCACCCAGCACCCTGTGCACTGAGCACCCAGCAACCTGAGCACTTAGCACCCAGCACCCCGAGCACTGAGAACCCAGCACCCTGAGCACTGAGCACCCAGCACCCTGAGCACTGAGCCCCCAGCACCCTGAGTACTGAGCACTGAGCACCCAGCACCCCGAGCACTGAGCACCCAGCACCCTGTGCACTGAGCACCCAGCAACCTGAGCACTTAGCACCCAGCACCCTGAGTACTGAGCACTGAGCACCCAGCACCCCGAGCACTGAGCACCCAGCACCCTGAGTACTGAGCACCCAGCACCCTGAGCACTGAGCACCCAGCACCCTGAGTACTGAGCACCCAGCACCCTGAGCACTGAGCACCCAGCACCCCGAGTACTGAGCACCCAGCACCCCGAGCACTGAGCACCCTGCACCCCGAGAATGAGCACCCAGCACCCCATGTACTGAGCACCGAGCACCCCAAGCACTGAGCACCCAGCACCCGGAGTACTGAGCACCCAGCACCCTGAGTACTAAGCACTGAGCACCCTGAGTACTGAGCACCCAGCACCCTGAGCACTGAACATACAGCACCCTGAGCACCGAGCACCCCGAGCACTGAGCACCCAGCACCCCGAGTACTGAGCACCCAGCACCCCGAGCACTGAGGACCCAGCACCCTGAGCACTGAGCACCCAGCACCCTGAGTACTGAGCACCCAGCACCCTGAGCACTGAGTACCCAGCACCCTGAGCACTGAGCACCCAGCACCCTGTGCACTGAGCACCCAGCACCCTGAGCACTGAGCACCCAGCACCCTGAGTACTGAGCACTGAGCACCCAGCACCCCGAGCACTGAGCACCCAGCACACTGTGCACTGAGCACCCAGCAACCTGAGCACTGAGCACCCAGCACCCTGAGTACTGAGCACTGAGCACCCAGCACCCCGAGCACTGAGCACCCAGCACCCTGAGCACTGAGCACCCAGCACCCGAGTACTGAGCACCCAGCACTCTGAGTACTGAGCACCCAGCACCCTGAGTACTGAGCACCCTGAGTACTGAGCACCGATCACCCTGAGCACTGAGCTCCCAGCACCCTGAGTACTGAGCACCCAGCACCCTGAGCACTGAGTACTGAGCACCGAGCACCCCGAGCACTGAGCACCCAGCACCCAGAGTACTGAGCACCCAGCACCCTGAGTACTAAGCACTGAGCACCCTGAGTACTGAGCACCCAGCACCCTGAGCACTGAACATACAGCACCCTGAGCACCGAGCACCCCGAGCACTGAGCACCCAGCACCCCGAGCACTGAGCACCCAGCACCCCGAGCACTGAGAACCCAGCACCCTGAGCACTGAGCACCCAGCACCCTGAGTACTGAGCACCCAGCACCCTGAGCACTGAGTACCCAGCACCCTGAGCACTGAGCACTGAGCACCCTGAGTACTGAGCACTGAGCACCCAGCACCCCGAGCACTGATCACCCAGCACCCTGTGCACTGAGCACCCAGCAACCTGAGCACTTAGCACCCAGCACCCCGAGCACTGAGAACCCAGCACCCTGAGCACTGAGCACCCAGCACCCTGAGCACTGAGCCCCCAGCACCCTGAGTACTGAGCACTGAGCACCCAGCACCCCGAGCACTGAGCACCCAGCACCCTGTGCACTGAGCACCCAGCAACCTGAGCACTTAGCACCCAGCACCCTGAGTACTGAGCACTGAGCACCCAGCACCCCGAGCACTGAGCACCCAGCACCCTGAGCACTGAGCACCCAGCACCCGAGTACTGAGCACCCAGCACCCTGAGTACTGAGCACCCAGCACCCTGAGTACTGAGCACCCAGCACCCCGAGTACTGAGCACCCAGCACCCTGAGTACTGAGCACTGAGCACCCAGCACCCCGAGCACTGCGCACCCAGCACCCTGAGTACTGAGCACCCAGCACCCTGAGCACTGAGCACCCAGCACCCTGAGCACTGAGCACCCAGCACCCTGAGCACTGAGCACCCAGCACCCTGAGTAGTGAGCACCCAACGTACTGAGCACCGATCACCCCGAGCACTGAGCACCCAGCACCCTGAGTACTGAGCACTGAGCACCGATCACCCGGAGCAATGAGCACCCAGCACCCTGAGTAGTGAGCACCCAACGTACTGAGCACCGAGCACCCCGAGCACTGAGCACCCAGCACCCTGAGTACTGAGCACCGTTCACCCCGAGCACTGAGCACCCAGCACCCTGAGTACTGAGCTCCGAGCACCCTGAACACTGAGCACCCAGCACCCTGAGCACTGATCACCCAGCACCCTGAGCACTGAGCACCCAGCACCCTGAGTACTGAGCACCCAGCACCCTGAGTACTGAGCACTCAGCACCCTGAGTACTGAGCACCGAGCACCCCGAGCACTGAGCACCCAGCACCCTGAGCACTGAGCACCCTGAGGACTGAGCACCCAGCACACTGAGAACTGAGCACCCAGCACCCTGAGTACTGAGCACCGATCACCCTGAGCACTGAGCACCCAGAACCCCGAGCACTGAGCACCCAGCACCCTGAGTACTGAGCACCCAGCACCCTGAGCACTGAGCACCCAGCACCCTGAGTACTGAGCACCCTGAGTACTGAGCACCGATCACCCTGAGCACTGAGCTCCCAGCACCCTGAGTACTGAGCACCCAGCACCCTGAGCACTGAGCACCCAGGACCCTGAGTACTGAGCACCCAGCACCCCGAGTACTGAGCACCCAGCACCCCGAGCACTGAGCACCCAGCACCCCGAGCACTGAGCACCCAGCACCCTGAGTACTGAGCACCCAGCACCCTGAGTACTGAGCACCCAGCACCCTGAGCACTGAGCACCCAGCACCCTGAGTAGTGAGCACCCAACGTACTGAGCACCGAGCACCCCGAGCACTGAGCACCCAGCACCCTGACTACTGAGCACCGATCACCCCGAGCACTGAGCACCCAGCACCCTGAGTACTGAGCACCCAGCACCCTGAGTACTGAGCACTCAGCACCCTGAGTACTGAGCACCGAGCACCCCGAGCACTGAGCACCCAGCATCCTGAGAACTGGGCACCCTGAGGACTAAGCACCCAGCACCCTGAGCACTGAACACCCAGCACCCTGAGTACTGAGCACCGATCACCATGAACACTGAGCACCCAGAACCCCGAGCACTGAGCACCCAGCACCCTGAGTACTGAGCACCCAGCACCCCGAGCACTGAGCACCCAGCACCCTGTGTACTGAGCACACTGAGTACTGAGCAAAGATCACCCTGAGCACTGAGCTCCCAGCACCCTGAGTAGTGAGCACCCAACGTACTGAGCACCGAGCACCCCGAGCACTGAGCACCCAGCACCCTGAGTACTGAGGTCCGAGCACCCCGAGCGCTGAGCACCCAGCGCCCCGAGCACTGAGCACCCAGCACCCTAAGCACTTAGCACCCAACACCCGGAGTACTGAACACCCAGAACCCCGAGCACTGAGCACCCAGCACCCTGAGCACTGAGCACCCAGCACCCTGAGCACTGATCACCCAGCACCCTGAGCACTGAGCACCCAGCACCCTGAGTAATGAGCACCGAGCACCCCGAGCACTGAGCACCCAGCACCCTGAGCACTGAGCACACTGAGGACTGAGCACCCAGCACCCTGAGCACTGAGCACCCAGCACCCTGAGCACTGAGCACCCAGCACACAGAGCACTGATCACCCAGCACCCTGAGCACTGAGCACCCAGCACCCTGAGTACTGAGCACCCAGCACCCCGAGCACTGAGCACCCAGCACCCTGAGCACTGAGCACCCAGCACACTGAGCACTGATCACGCAGCACCCTGAGCACTGAGCACCCAGCACCCTGAGTACTGCGCACCCAGCACCCTGAGTACTGAGCACTCAGCACCCTGAGGACTGAGCACCCAGCACCCTGAGCACTGAGCACCCAGCACCCTGAGTTCTGAGCACCGATCACCCTGAGCACTGAGCACCCAGAACCCCGAGCACTGAGCACCCAGCACCCTGAGTACTGAGCACCCAGTACCCCGAGCACTGAGCACCCAGCACCCTGAATACTGAGCACCCTGACTACTGAGCACTCAGCACCCTGAGTACTGAGCACCGAGCACCCCGAGCACTGAGCACCCAGCACCCTGAGCACTGAGCCCCCTGAGGACTGAGCACCCAGCACCCTGAGCACTGAGCACCCAGCACCCTGAGTACTGAGCACTGATCACCCTGAGCACTGAGCACCCAGAACCCCGAGCACTGAGCACCCAGCACCCTGAGTACTGAGCACCCAGCACCTCGAGCACTGAGCACCCAGCACCCTGAGTACTGAGCACCCTGAGTACTGAGCAAAGATCAACCTGAGCACTGAGCTCCCAGCACCCTGAGTACTGAGCACCCAGCACCCTGAGCACTGAGCACCCAGCACCCTGAGTACTGAGCACCCAGCACCCTGAGCACTGAGCACCCAGCACGCTGAGTACTAAGAACCCAGCACCCTGAGCACTAAGCACCCAGCACCCTGAGCACTGAGCACACAGCACCCGAGTACTGAGCACCCAGCACCCTGAGTACTGAGCACCCAGCACCCTGAGCACTGAGCACCCAGCACCCTGAGCACTGAGCACCCAGCACCCTGAGTACTGAGCACCCAGCACCCCTAGCACTAAGCACCCAGCACCCTGAGCACTGAGCACCCAGCACCCGAGTACTGAGCACCCAGCACCCTGAGTACTAAGCACCGAGCACCCTGAGCACTGAGTACCCAGCACCCTGAGCACTGAGCACCCAGCACCCTGAGTACTGAGCACCCAGCACCCTGAGTACTGAGCACCCAGCAACCTGAGCACTGAGCACCGAGCACCCAAAGAACTGAGCACCCAGCACCCTGAGCACTGAGCAACCAGCACCCTGAGTCCTGAGCACCCAGCACCCTGAGTACTGAACACCCAGCACCCTGAGCACTGAGCACCCTGAGCACTGAGTACTGAGCACCGAGCACCCAGAGAACTGAGCACCCAGCACCAGGAGTACTGAGCACCCAGCACCCTGAGTACTGAGCACCCAGCACCCTGAGCACTGAGCACCCAGCAAACTGAGCACTGAGCACCCAGCACCCTGAGTACTGAGCACTGAGCACCCAGCACCCCGAGCACTGAGCACCCAGCACCCTGAGTACTGAGCACTGAGCACCCAGCACCCTGAGCACTGAGCACCCAGCACCCTGAGTACTAAGCACCGAGCACCCTGAGTACTGAGCACCCAGCACCCTGAGCACTGAACACACAGCACCCTGAGTACTGAGCACCCAGCGTACTGAGCACCGAGCACCCCGAGCACTGAGCACCCAGCACCCTGAGTACTGAGCACCCAGCACCCCGAGCACTGAGCACCCAGCACCCTGAGTACTGAGCACCGAGCACCCTGAGTACTGAGCACCCAGCACCCTGAGTACTGAGCACCCAGCACCCTGAGCACTGAGCACCCAGCACCCTGAGTACTGAGCACTGAGCACCCCGAGGACTGAGCACCCAGCACCCCGAGCACTGAGCACCCAGCACCCTGAGCACTGAGCACCCAGCACCCTGAGCACTGAGCACCCAGCACCCTGAGCACTGAGCACCCAGCACCCTGAGCAATGAGCACCCTGAGTACTGAGCACCCAGCACCTTGAGCACTGAGCACCGAGCACCCCGAGCACTGAGCACCCAGCACCCTGAGCACTGAGCACCCAGCACCCGAGTACTGAGCACCCAGCACCCTGAGTACTGAGCACCCAGCACCCTGAGTACTGAGCACCCAGCACCCCGAGTACTGAGCACCCAGCACCCTGAGTACTGAGCACCCAGCACCCTGAGCACTGAGCACCCAGCACCCTGAGCACTGAGCACCCAGCACCCTGAGCACTGAGCACCCAGCACCCTGAGCACTGAGCACCCAGCATCCTGAGCACTGAGCACCCAGCACCCTGAGCACTGAGCACCCAGCACCCTGAGTAGTGAGCACCCAACGTACTGAGCACCGAGCACCCCGAGCACTGAGCACCCAGCACCCTGAGTACTGAGCACCGATCACCCCGAGCACTGAGCACCCAGCACCCTGAGTACTGAGCTCCGAGCACCCCGAGCACTGAGCACCCAGCGCCCCGAGCACTGAGCACCCAGCACCCTGAGCACTGAGCACCCAGCACCCTGAGCACTGAGCACCCAGCACACTGAGCACTGAGCACTGAGCACCCTGAGCACTGAGTACTGAGCACCAAGCACCCCGAGTACTGAGCACTGAGCACCCAGAGTACTGAGCACCCAGCACCCTGAGCACTGAGCACCCAGCGCCCCGAGCACTGAGCACCCAGCACCCTGAGCACTGAGCACCCAGCACCCTGAGTACTGAACACTGAGCACCCAGCACCCCGAGCACTGAGCACCCAGCACCCTGAGTACTAAGCACCCAGCACCCTGAGTACTGAGCACCCAGAACCCTGAGTACTGAGCACCCAGCGTACTGAGCACCGAGCACCCCGAGCACTGACCACCCAGCACCCTGAGTACTGAGCACCCAGCACCCCGAGCACTGAGCACCCAGCACCCTGAGTACTGAGCACCGAGCACCCTGAGTACTGAGCAACCAGCACCCTGAGTACTGAGCACCCAGCGTACTGAGCACCGAGCACCCAGCACCCTGAGTACTGAGCACCCAGCACCCTGAGCACTGAGCACCCAGCACCCTGAGTACTGAGCACTGAGCACCCCGAGTACTGAGCACCGGGCACCCCGAGCACTAAGCACCCAGCACCCCGAGCACCGAGCACCCAGCACCCTGAGCACTGAGCACCCAGCACCCTGAGCACTGAGCACCCAGCACCCTGAGCACTGAGCACCCAGCACCCTGAGCACTGAGCACCCAACGTACTGAGCACCGAGCACCCCGAGCACTGAGCACACAGCACTGAGCACCCAGCACCCTGAGTACTGAGCACCCAGCACCCTGAGCACTGAGTACCCAGCGCCCTGAGCACTGAGCACCCAGCACCCTGAGCACTGAGCACCCAGCACCCTGAGCTCTGAGCACCCAGCACCCTGAGTAGTGAGCACCCAACGTATTGAGCACCGAGCACACGGAGCACTGAGCACCCAGCACCCTGACTACTGAGCACCGATCACCCCGAGCACTGAGCACCCAGCACCCTGAGTACTGAGCGCCGAGCACCCGGAGCACTGAGCATCCAGCGCCCCGAGCACTGAGCACCCAGCACCCTGAGCACTGAGCACCCAGCACCCTGTGTACTGAGCACCCAGCAGTCCGAGCACTGAGCACCCAGCACCCTGAGCACTGAGCACACAGCACACGGAGCACTGATCACCCAGCACCCTGAGCACTGAGCACCCAGCACCCTGAGTACTGAGCACCCAGCACCCTGAGTACTGAGCACTCAGCACCCTGAGGACTGAGCACCCAGCACCCTGAGCACTGAGCACCCAGCACCCTGAGTACTGAGCACCGATCACCCTGAGCACTGAGCACCCAGAACCCCGAGCACTGAGCACCCAGCACCCTGAGTACTGAGCACCCAGTACCCCGAGCACTGAGCACCCAGCACCCTGAGTACTGAGCACCCTGACTACTGAGCAAAGATCACCCTGAGCACTGAGCTCCCAGCACCCTGAGTACTGAGGACCCAGCAACCTGAGCACTGAGCACCCAGCTCCCTGAGTACTGAGCACCCAGCACCCTGAGCACTGAGCACCCAGCACCCTGAGTACTGAGCACCCAGCACCCTGAGCACTGAACACCCAGCACCCTGAGTACTGAGCACCCAGCACCACGAGCACTGAGCACCCAGCACCCCGAGAATGAGCACCCAGCACCCCGAGTACTGAGCACCGAGCACCCTGCGCACTGAGTACCCAGCACCCTGAGCACTGAGCACCCAGCACCCTGCGCACTGAGTACCCAGCACCCTGAGCACTGAGCACGCACCACCCTGAGTACTGAGCACCCAGCACCCTGAGTACTGAGCACCCAGCACCCTGCGCACTGAGCACCGAGCACCCCGAGTACTGAGCACCGAGCACACTGAGCACTGAGCACCCAGCACCCTGAGTACTGAGCACCCAGCACCCTGTGCACTGAGCACCGAGCACCCCGAGTACTGAGCACCGAGCACACTGAGCACTGAGCACCCAGCACCCCGAGCACTGAGCACCCAGCACCCTGAGTACTGAGCACTGAGCACCCAGCACCCCGAGCACTGAGCACCCAGCACCCTGAGTACTAAACACCGAGCACCCTGAGTACTGAGCACCCAGCACCCTGAGCACTGAACACACAGCACCCTGAGTACTGAGCACCTTGAGCACTGAGCACCCAGCACCCCGAGCACTGAGCACCCAGCACCCCGAGCACTGAGCACCCAGCACCCTGAGTACTGAGCACCCAGCACACTGAGTACTGAGCACCCAGCACCCTGAGCACTGAGCACCCAGCACCCTGAGCACTGAGCACCCAGCACCCTGAGCACTGAGCACCCAGCACCCTGAGTACTGAGCACTGAGCACCCAGCACCCCGAGCACTGAGCACCTAGCACGGTGAGTACTAAGCACCCAGCACCCTGATTACTGAGCACCCAGCACCCTGAGTACTGAGCACCCAGCACCCTGAGTACTGAGCACCCAGCACCCCGAGCACTGAGCACCCAGCACCCTGAGTACTGAGCACCGAGCACCCTGAGTACTGAGCACCCAGCACCCTGAGTACTGAGCACCCAGCACCCTGAGTACTGAGCACCCAGCACCCAGAGCACTGAGCAACCAGCACCCTGAGTACTGAGCACCGAGCACCCCGAGGACTGAGCACCCAGCACCCTGAGTACTGAGCACCCAGCACCCCGAGCACTGAGCACCCAGCACCCTGAGTACTGAGCACCGAGCACCCTGAGTACTGAGCACCCAGCACCCTGAGTACTGAGCACCCAGCACCCTGAGCACTGAGCACCCAGCACCCTGAGTACTGAGCAACCAACGTACTGAGCACCGAGCACCCTGAGCACTGAGCACCAAGCACCCTGAGTACTGAGCACCCAGCACGTTGAGCAATGAGCACCCTGAGTACTGAGCACCCAGCACCTTGAGCACTGAGCACCGAGCACCCCGAGCACTGAGCACCCAGCACCCGGAGTACTGAGCACCCAGCACCCTGAGTACTAAGCACCGAGCACCCTGAGTACTGAGCACCCAGCACCCTGAGCACTGAGCACACAGCACCCTGAGCACTGAGCACACAGCACCCTGAGTACTGAGCACTGAGCACCCAGCACCCCAAGCACTGAGCACCCAGCACCCTGAGTACTGAGCACTGAGCACCCAGCACACCGAGCACTGAGCACCCAGCACCCTGAGCACTGAGCACCCAGCACCCTGAGTACTGAGCACCCAGCACCCCGAGTACTGAGCACCCAGCACCCTGAGTACTGAGCATCCAGCACCCTCAGCACTGAGCACCCAGCACCCAGAGCACTGAGCACCCAGCACCCTGAGTACTGAGCACCCAGCACCCCGAGCACTGAGCACCCAGCACCCTGAGTACTGAGCTCCGAGCACAGCGAGCACTGAGCACCCAGCGCCCCGAGCACTGAGCACCCAGCACCCTGAGCACTGAGCACCCAGCACCCTGAGTACTGAGCACCCAGCACCCTGAGTACTGAACCCCCAGCACACTGAGCACTGAGCACTGAGCACCCTGAGCACTGAGTACTGAGCACTGAGCACCCTGATCACTGAGCACCCAGCACCCCGAGTACTGAGCACCCAGCACCCCGAGCACTGAGCACCCAGCACCCTGAGCACTGAGCACCCAGCACCCTGTGTACTGAGCACCCAGCAGTCCGAGCACTGAGCACCCAGCACCCTGAGCACTGAGCACACAGCACACGGAGCACTGATCACCCAGCACCCTGAGCACTGAGCACCCAGCACCCTGAGTACTGAGCACCCAGCACCCTGAGTACTGAGCACTCAGCACCCTGAGGACTGAGCACCCAGCACCCTGAGCACTGAGCACCCAGCACCCTGAGTACTGAGCACCGATCACCCTGAGCACTGAGCACCCAGAACCCCGAGCACTGAGCACCCAGCACCCTGAGTACTGAGCACCCAGTACCCCGAGCACTGAGCACCCAGCACCCTGAGTACTGAGCACCCTGACTACTGAGCAAAGATCACCCTGAGCACTGAGCTCCCAGCACCCTGAGTACTGAGGACCCAGCAACCTGAGCACTGAGCACCCAGCTCCCTGAGTACTGAGCACCCAGCACCCTGAGCACTGAGCACCCAGCACCCTGAGTACTGAGCACCCAGCACCCTGAGCACTGAACACCCAGCACCCTGAGTACTGAGCACCCAGCACCACGAGCACTGAGCACCCAGCACCCCGAGAATGAGCACCCAGCACCCCGAGTACTGAGCACCGAGCACCCTGCGCACTGAGTACCCAGCACCCTGAGCACTGAGCACCCAGCACCCTGCGCACTGAGTACCCAGCACCCTGAGCACTGAGCACGCACCACCCTGAGTACTGAGCACCCAGCACCCTGAGTACTGAGCACCCAGCACCCTGCGCACTGAGCACCCAGCACACTGAGTACTGAGCACCCAGCACCCTGAGCACTGAGCACCCAGCACCCTGAGCACTGAGCACCCAGCACCCTGAGCACTGAGCACCCAGCACCCTGAGTACTGAGCACTGAGCACCCAGCACCCCGAGCACTGAGCACCTAGCACCCTGAGTACTAAGCACCCAGCACCCTGATTACTGAGCACCCAGCACCCTGAGTACTGAGCACCCAGCACCCTGAGTACTGAGCACCCAGCACCCCGAGCACTGAGCACCCAGCACCCTGAGTACTGAGCACCGAGCACCCTGAGTACTGAGCACCCAGCACCCTGAGTACTGAGCACCCAGCACCCTGAGTACTGAGCACCCAGCACCCAGAGCACTGAGCAACCAGCACCCTGAGTACTGAGCACCGAGCACCCCGAGGACTGAGCACCCAGCACCCTGAGTACTGAGCACCCAGCACCCCGAGCACTGAGCACCCAGCACCCTGAGTACTGAGCACCGAGCACCCTGAGTACTGAGCACCCAGCACCCTGAGTACTGAGCACCCAGCACCCTGAGCACTGAGCACCCAGCACCCTGAGTACTGAGCAACCAACGTACTGAGCACCGAGCACCCTGAGCACTGAGCACCAAGCACCCTGAGTACTGAGCACCCAGCACGTTGAGCAATGAGCACCCTGAGTACTGAGCACCCAGCACCTTGAGCACTGAGCACCGAGCACCCCGAGCACTGAGCACCCAGCACCCGGAGTACTGAGCACCCAGCACCCTGAGTACTAAGCACCGAGCACCCTGAGTACTGAGCACCCAGCACCCTGAGCACTGAGCACACAGCACCCTGAGCACTGAGCACACAGCACCCTGAGTACTGAGCACTGAGCACCCAGCACCCCAAGCACTGAGCACCCAGCACCCTGAGTACTGAGCACTGAGCACCCAGCACACCGAGCACTGAGCACCCAGCACCCTGAGCACTGAGCACCCAGCACCCTGAGTACTGAGCACCCAGCACCCCGAGTACTGAGCACCCAGCACCCTGAGTACTGAGCATCCAGCACCCTCAGCACTGAGCACCCAGCACCCAGAGCACTGAGCACCCAGCACCCTGAGTACTGAGCACCCAGCACCCCGAGCACTGAGCACCCAGCACCCTGAGTACTGAGCTCCGAGCACAGCGAGCACTGAGCACCCAGCGCCCCGAGCACTGAGCACCCAGCACCCTGAGCACTGAGCACCCAGCACCCTGAGTACTGAGCACCCAGCACCCTGAGTACTGAACCCCCAGCACACTGAGCACTGAGCACCCTGAGCACTGAGTACTGAGCACTGAGCACCCTGATCACTGAGCACCCAGCACCCCGAGTACTGAGCACCCAGCACCCCGAGCACTGAGCACCCAGCGCCCCGAGCACTGAGCACCCAGCACCCCGAGCACTGAGCACTGAGCACCCTGAGCACTGAGCACCCAGCACCCCGAGTACTGAGCACTGAGCACCCAGAGTACTGAGCACCCAGCACCCTGAGCACTGAGTACCCAGCACCCTGAGTACTGAGCACTGAGAACCCTGAGTACTGAGCACCGAGCACCCTGAGTATTGAGCACCCAGCACCCTGATCACTGAGCACCCAGCACCCTGAGCACTGAGCACCCAGCACCTTGAGTACTGAGTACCGAGCAATCCGAGCACTGAGCACCCAGCACCCTGAGTACTGAGCACCCAGCACCCTGAGCACTGAGCACCCAGCACCCTGAGGACTGAGCACCCAGCACCCCGAGCACTGATCACCCAGCACCCTGAGTACTGAGCACCAAGCACCCTGAGCACTGAGCACCCAGCACCCTGAGTACTGAGCACCCAGCACCCTGTGTACTGAGCAACCAGCAACCTGAGCACTGAGCACCCAGCACCCTGAGCACTGAGCACTGAGCACCCAGCACCCCGAGCACTGAGCACCCAGCACCCTGAGCACTGAGCACCCTGAGGACTGAGCACCCAGCACCCTGAGTACTGAGCACTGATCACCCTGAGCACTGAGCATCCAGCACCCCGAGCACTGAGCACCCAGCAACCTGAGTACTGAGCACCCAGCACCCCGAGCACTGAGCACCCAGCACCCTGAGTACTGAGCACCCTGAGTACTGAGCACCGATCACCCTGAGCACTGAGCTCCCAGCACCCTGAGTACTGAGCACCCAGCACCCTGAGCACTGAGCACCCAGCACCCTGAGTACTGAGCACCCAGCACCCTGAGCACTGAGCACCCAGCACCCTGATTACTGAGCACCCAGCACCCTGAGCACTGAGCACCCAGCACCCTGAGTACTGAGCACCCAGCACCCCGAGCACTGAGCACCCAGCACCCCGAGAATGAGCACCCAGCACCCCATGTACTGAGCACCGAGCACCCTGTGCACTGAGTACCCAGCACCCTGAGCACGGAGCACCCAGCATCCTGAGTACTGAGCACCCAGCACCCTGAGTACTGAGCACCCAGCACCCTGAGAACTGAGCACCGAGCACCCCGAGTACTGAGCACTCAGCACCCTGAGCACTGAGCACCCAGCACCCTGAGTACTGAGCACCCAGCACCCTGAGTACTGAACACCCAGCACCCTGAGCACTGAGCACTGAGCACTCTGAGCACTGAGTACTGAGCACCGAGCACCCCGAGCACTGAGCACCCAGCACCCGGAGTACTGAGCACCCAGCACCCTGAGTACTAAGCACTGAGCACCCTGAGTACTGAGCACTCAGCACCCTGAGCACTGAACATACAGCACCCTGAGCACCGAGCACCCCGAGCACTGAGCACCCAGCACCCCGAGTACTGAGCACCCAGCACCCCGAGCACTGAGCACCCAGCACCCTGAGCACTGAGCACCCAGCACCCTGAGTACTGAGCACCCAGCACCCTGAGCACTGAGTACCCAGCACCCTGAGCACTGAGCACCCAGCACCCTGTGCACTGAGCACCCAGCACCCTGAGCACTGAGCACCCAGCACCCTGAGTACTGAGCACTGAGCACCCAGCACCCCGAGCACTGAGCACCCAGCACCCTGTGCACTGAGCACCCAGCAACCTGAGCACTGAGCACCCAGCACGCTGAGTACTGAGCACTGAGCACCCAGCACCCCGAGCACTGAGCACCCAGCACCCTGAGCACTGAGCACCCAGCACCCGAGTACTGAGCACCCAGCACCCTGAGTACTGAGCACCCAGCACCCTGAGTACTGAGCACCCTGAGTACTGAGCACCGATCACCCTGAGCACTGAGCTCCCAGCACCCTGAGTACTGAGCACCCAGCACCCTGAGCACTGAGTACTGAGCACCGAGCACCCCGAGCACTGAGCACCCAGCACCCGGAGTACTGAGCACCCAGCACCCTGAGTACTAAGCACTGAGCACCCTGAGTACTGAGCACCCAGCACCCTGAGCACTGAACATACAGCACCCTGAGCACCGAGCACCCCGAGCACTGAGCACCCAGCACCCCGAGCACTGAGCACCCAGCACCCCGAGCACTGAGCACCCAGCACCCTGAGCACTGAGCACCCAGCACCCTGAGTACTGAGCACCCAGCACCCTGAGCACTGAGTAACCAGCACCCTGAGCACTGAGCACCCAGCACCCTGTGCACTGAGCACCCAGCACCCTGAGCACTGAGCCCCCAGCACCCTGAGTACTGAGCACTGAGCACCCAGCACCCCGAGCACTGAGCACCCAGCACCCTGTGCACTGAGCACCCAGCAACCTGAGCACTTAGCACCCAGCACCCTGAGTACTGAGCACTGAGCACCCAGCACCCCGAGCACTGAGCACCCAGAACCCTGAGCACTGAGCACCCAGCACCCGAGTACTGAGCACCCAGCACCCTGAGTACTGAGCACCCAGCACCCTGAGTACTGAGCACTGAGCACCCAGCACCCCGAGCACTGAGCACCCAGCACCCTGAGTACTGAGCACCCAGCACCCTGAGCACTGAGCACCCAGCACCCTGAGCACTGAGCACCCAGCACCCTGAGCACTGAGCACCCAGCACCCTGAGTAGTGAGCACCCAACGTACTGAGCACCGATCACCCCGAGCACTGAGCACCCAGCACCCTGAGTACTGAGCACTGAGCACCGATCACCCGGAGCAATGAGCACCCAGCACCCTGAGTAGTGAGCACCCAACGTACTGAGCACCGAGCACCCCGAGCACTGAGCACCCAGCACCCTGGGTACTGAGCACCGTTCACCCCGAGCACTGAGCACCCAGCACCCTGGGTACTGAGCACCGAGCACCCCGAGCACTGAGCACCCAGCACCCTGGGTACTGTGCACCGTTCACCCCGAGCACTGAGCACCCAGCACCCTGAGTACTGAGCTCCGAGCACCCTGAACACTGAGCACCCAGCACCCTGAGCACTGATCACCCAGCACCCTGAGTACTGAGCACTCAGCACCCTGAGTAGTGAGCACCGAGCACCCGAGCACTGAGCACCCAGCACCCTGAGCACTGAGCACCCTGAGGACTGAGCACCCAGCACACTGAGAACTGAGCACCCAGCACCCTGAGTACTGAGCACCGATCACCCTGAGCACTGAGCACCCAAAACCCCGAGCACTGAGCACCCAGCACCCTGAGTACTGAGCACCCAGCACCCCGAGCACTGAGCACCCAGCACCCTGAGTACTGAGCACCCTGAGTACTGAGCACCGATCACCCTGAGCACTGAGCTCCCAGCACCCTGAGTACTGAGCACCCAGCACCCTGAGCACTGAGCACCCAGGACCCTGAGTACTGAGCACCCAGCACCCCGAGTACTGAGCACCCAGCACCCCGAGCACTGAGCACCCAGCACCCCGAGCACTGAGCACCCAGCACCCTGAGTACTGAGCACCCAGCACCCTGAGTACTGAGCACCCAGCACCCTGAGCACTGAGCACCCAGCACCCTGAGTAGTGAGCACCCAACGTACTGAGCACCGAGCACCCCGAGCACTGAGCACCCAGCACCCTGACTACTGAGCACCGATCACCCCGAGCACTGAGCACCCAGCACCCTGAGTACTGAGCTCCGAGCACCCCGAGCTCTGAGCACCCAGCGCCCCGAACACTGAGCACCCAGTACCCTGAGCACTGAGCACCCAGCACCCTGAGTACTGAGCACCCAGCACCCCGAGCACTGAGCACCCAGTACCCTGAGAACTGAGCACCCAGCACACTGAGCACTGATCACCCAGCACCCTGAGCACTGAGCACCCAGCACCCTGAGTACTGAGCACCCAGCACCCTGAGTACTGAGCACTCAGCACCCTGAGTACTGAGCACCGAGCACCCCGAGCATTGAGCACCCAGCATCCTGAGAACTGAGCACCCTGAGGACTAAGCACCCAGCACCGTGAGCACTGAGCACCCAGCACCCTGAGTACTGAGCACCGATCACCATGAACACTGAGCACCCAGAACCCCGAGCACTGAGCACCCAGCACCCTGAGTACTGAGCACCCAGCACCCCGAGCACTGAGCACCCTGCACCCTGTGTACTGAGCACACTGAGTACTGAGCAAAGATCACCCTGAGCACTGAGCTCCCAGCACCCTGAGTAGTGAGCACCCAACGTACTGAGCACCGAGCACCCCGAGCACTGAGCACCCAGCACCCTGAGTACTGAGCTCCGAGCACCCCGAGCACTGAGCACCCAGCGCCCCGAGCACTGAGCACCCAGCACCCTAAGCACTTAGCACCCAACACCCGGAGTACTGAACACCCAGAACCCCGAGCACTGAGCACCCAGCACCCTGAGCACTGAGCACCCAGCACCCTGAGCACTGATCACCCAGCACCCTGAGCACTGAGCACCCAGCACCCTGAGTACTGAGCACCGAGCACCCCGAGCACTGAGCACCCAGCACCCTGAGCACTGAGCACCCTGAGGACTGAGCACCCAGCACCCTGAGCACTGAGCACCCAGCACCCTGAGCACTAAGCACCCAGCACACAGAGCACTGATCACCCAGCACCCTGAGCACTGAGCACCCAGCACCCTGAGTACTGACCACCCAGCACCCCGAGCACTGAGCACCCAGCACCCTGAGCACTGAGCACCCAGCACACTGAGCACTGATCACCCAGCACCCTGAGCACTGAGCACCCAGCACCCTGAGTACTGCGCACCCAGCACCCTGAGTACTGAGCACTCAGCACCCTGAGGACTGAGCACCCAGCACCCTGAGCACTGAGCACCCAGCACCGTGAGTACTGAGCACCGATCACCCTGAGCACTGAGCACCCAGAACCCCGAGCACTGAGCACCCAGCACCCTGAGTACTGAGCACCCAGTACCCCGAGCACTGAGCACCCAGCACCCTGAATACTGAGCACCCTGACTACTGAGCAAAGATCACCCTGAGCACTGAGCTCCCAGCACCCTGAGTACTGAGGACCCAGCACCCTGAGCACTGAGCACCCAGCACCCTGAGTACTGAGCACCCAGCACCCTGAGCACTGAGCACCCTGAGTACTGAGCACCCAGCACCCTGAGCACTGAACACCCAGCACCCTGAGTACTGAGCACCCAGCACCCCGAGCACTGAGCACCCAGCACCCCGAGAATGAGCACCCAGAACCCCGAGTACTGAGCACCGAGCACCCTGAGCACTGAGTACCCAGCACCCTGAGCACTGAGCACACAGCACCCTGAGTACTGAGCACCCAGCACCCTGAGTACTGAACACCCAGCACCCTGAGCACTGAGCACTGAGCACCCTGAGCACTGAGTACTGAGCACCGAGCACCCCGAGAACTGAGCACCCTGAGTACTGAGCACCCAGCACCCTGAGTACTGAGCACCCTGAGTACTGAGCACCGATCACCCTGAGCACTGAGCTCCCAGCACCCTGAGTACTGAGCACCCAGCACCCTGAGCACTGAGTACTGAGCACCGAGCACCCCGAGCACTGAGCACCCAGCACCCGGAGTACTGAGCACCCAGCACCCTGAGTACTAAGCACTGAGCACCCTGAGTACTGAGCACCCAGCACCCTGAGCACTGAACATACAGCACCCTGAGCACCGAGCACCCCGAGCACTGAGCACCCAGCACCCCGAGCACTGAGCACCCAGCACCCCGAGCACTGAGCACCCAGCACCCTGAGCACTGAGCACCCAGCACCCTGAGTACTGAGCACCCAGCACCCTGAGCACTGAGTACCCAGCACCCTGAGCACTGAGCACCCAGCACCCTGTGCACTGAGCACCCAGCACCCTGAGCACTGAGCCCCCAGCACCCTGAGTACTGAGCACTGAGCACCCAGCACCCCGAGCACTGAGCACCCAGCACCCTGTGCACTGAGCACCCAGCAACCTGAGCACTTAGCACCCAGCACCCTGAGTACTGAGCACTGAGCACCCAGCACCCCGAGCACTGAGCACCCAGCACCCTGAGCACTGAGCACCCAGCACCCGAGTACTGAGCACCCAGCACCCTGAGTACTGAGCACCCAGCACCCTGAGTACTGAGCACCGATCACCCCGAGCACTGAGCACCCAGCACCCTGAGTACTGAGCACTGAGCACCGATCACCCGGAGCAATGAGCACCCAGCACCCGAGTACTGAGCACCCAGCACCCTCAGTACTGAGCACCCAGCACCCTGAGTACTGAGCACCCAGCACCCCGAGTACTGAGCACCCAGCACCCTGAGTACTGAGCACTGAGCACCCAGCACCCTGAGTACTGAGCACCGTTCACCCCGAGCACTGAGCACCCAGCACCCTGAGTACTGAGCTCCGAGCACCCTGAACACTGAGCACCCAGCACCCTGAGCACTGATCACCCAGCACCCTGAGCACTGAGCACCCAGCACCCTGAGTACTGAGCACCCAGCACCCTGAGTACTGAGCACTCAGCACCCTGAGTACTGAGCACCGAGCACCCCGAGCACTGAGCACCCAGCACCCTGAGCACTGAGCACCCTGAGGACTGAGCACCCAGCACACTGAGAACTGAGCACCCAGAACCCTGAGTACTGAGCTCCCAGCACCCTGAGTACTGAGCTCCCAGCATCCCGAGCACTGAGCACCCAGCACCCTGAGTACTGAGCACCCTGAGTACTGAGCACCGATCACCCTGAGCACTGAGCTCCCAGCACCCTGAGTACTGAGCACCCAGCACCCTGAGCACTGAGCACCCAGGACCCTGAGTACTGAGCACCCAGCACCCCGAGTACTGAGCACCCAGCACCCCGAGCACTGAGCACCCAGCACCCCGAGCACTGAGCACCCAGCACCCTGAGTACTGAGCACCCAGCACCCTGAGTACTGAGCACCCAGCACCCTGAGCACTGAGCACCCAGCACCCTGAGTAGTGAGCACCCAACGTACTGAGCACCGAGCACCCCGAGCACTGAGCACCCAGCACCCTGACTACTGAGCACCGATCACCCCGAGCACTGAGCACCCAGCACCCTGAGTACTGAGCTCCGAGCACCCCGAGCTCT